>NC_066529.1:332500-402500 GCF_024679095.1 Eriocheir sinensis | reverse complement strand
AAAGTATGAAAAGCAACCCAATTCCTCGTGTTTACCTTCCTGGTCATCGGGTCAGGGATGAGGACGATCTGGACCATCCTAGCGACAAGGACGGAGATGAAGCCCATGTAGTAGGCGCTGCTGGTGGCTATGGCGCTGTACAGGAACATGGTGGTGGAGGCGGCGGCGTTGAGAAGCAGCAGCAACAGGGGTGGGCTGGCGTACCCCACTACCTCGCGCAGGACGTCGTCCAGGGCCAGCAGATGGAGAACGGGGCTCACGTGGGGGAGGAGAGCTGCTGCAGGGTGCTTAGAGCGGCGGCCTGAGGGTGAGGGGGACTGGAAGGCGTGCTCCTGGGTTGTGGTGGTCGTGATGAGCGAGTTGCGGAATTTGTGTTGCTGGGGTGTCTGGGGATGTTGTGTGTTGGTGATGCTGTGATGGGAGTGTGACAGGGGGCGCTGTGTGCTGGTGTCTGGGGTGTGCCATTCTGAGCCACTCACACCCCTGCCCAGCGCGGTGGTCGTGGCGTAGGCGAGGGCGGCTACCGTGTCCTCCATCTCGACGCTGAGCAGCTTGACGAGGGCGTAGAACACGGTCAGCAGCACGGTGATGGTGAGGTCAGCCGTGCGGTCAGCCATCAGTCTCAGCACATCGCCAACAGGGTGTGACGTCGAGATGTCGGTGAAGGAAATGGAGAGACACGTCCCCGTCAGGAACACCGCCACTGCTGCCATCACGGGGGCGTCCTCCAGCCCCCAGCTTCGCCGCCACACGCTGACGCCTGCCGCCGCCAGCAGCCGCAGCACCCTGGCGAGGCGGTGGGCACGCATGGCCAGGTACAGGTAGAGGACCATCACCAGCAGGTACCAGTAGGTGATGAGGAGGTGGCGCATGACGTGTCGTGCCCCAAGATGCAATGTGTAGTGCGTGGTGACGGAGGCCACACAAAAGATCATCATGACGCTCACGACCAGAGTACTCCAGGCGGCGGCAACCCACGACACCCTCACACCCTCAGTCTGCCGGCTGGGGCACCACGTGTACGGGAAGCCGCCCAGGGCACGGAGGACAGCCAGCACCGGGGTGACGCCGCGTGCCTGAACCATTGTGGCGTACAGACGTGCGTGAGCGTGACTGGGCCCGCTGATCTCTATTTCTCCTTTTTCGATTTTTTTCCTAGATAAGCTGCCTGGGCCGTCGACACTTAGTTCCGTGCAAAGTTATTTAATTTGTATTTAAATTGTTCTCGTTCCGTCTTACCCTTCCATCCAGGGCCGGCCCGGGGAAGAAACTCGCTATCAGATCCTTTCGACGGGTTTAACATTTCCTGCAGTGGCCATCACAGTTATCTTACTTTATCTCCTTTATATCGCAGTTTTATTCGTTTATTCGTTCCGGTGGACACACTTGTTATTAGATCCTTCTGCGAGATTTATCTTTGACTACAGTAACAATTATATATATTCTATCCTGTGTCATCATAAGTGGAGTAACTATCACCCTTTCTTTAAAGTTCGTTTTGTTTTCTTGTCTACTGAACGCCAAATCTCAAAGCCCCAGAACAGCTCGCTAGCCGATGACCTAACACTCCGCACCACAGCTTATCAAAGAATGTGCGCCAGTACTGGGCCGCGAGGGACTGCTTATTGGGTCCCCATTTCTCCACAAATAACAACTGAGTACCTGACAGGGGGAAAACACCGCTCGTGGCAGATTCAGTGGGCTCAAATAGGCCGTGAAGGTTGAAGAACACTAAACGCCCCGCCCTGCCTCGCCCACCTGCCTGCCTTTCCTCGCCTCACGCCTCACTGCAGAGTCTCCGGTGTCGCGCAGGTTTTGTTGGGTCACCTGTTCAGGTCCTCCCCCCAGCCCCGTTGCTCCCTACTGGGTCACGTGGTGCACTAATCGAACTGTGTGTGTGTGTGTGTGTGTGTGTGTGTGTGTGTGTGTGTGTGTGTGTGTGTGTGTGTGTGTGTGTGTGTGTGTAAGTTATTGTGGGAGTGGAGGATTTTGACTTAGTAAACTTCGAGAACACACACACACACACACACACACACACACACACACACACACACACACACACAGATAGATAGATAGATAGATACAGAGGCACAGAGAGAGAGAGAGAGAGAGAGAGAGAGAGAGAGAGAGAGAGAGAGAGAGAGAGAGAGAGAGAGAGAGAGAGAGAAAAGACGAAGGAAAAGGAAGAAGGTAAAAGAGGATAAAGGAAGAAAAAAGAAGGAAAAAGGAAAAAGAAGGAAGGAAGAAGAAGGAAATAGAAGAAGAAAGGAGAAGAAGGAAAAAGAGGAAAAAGGAAGAACAAATAATAAGAGGAACGAAGAAAGAAGAATTACAACATAAAAAATATGACAACAAAAACGACAATTGCAATATCATCAACAACCACAACCTCACCAATACCCTCCAGTTTGAACATTAAAACCAATAACAGCAGCAGTATTTTGAGGGAGCATTTTATTCATGACGATCAGAACGGAACACAAGCAGTCCCAGTGAATGGAGGCTCCGTGAGTGTTGGTTCTGTACAAAACACTACCGAACCCCTCAACACGAAGCCTCCGGAGAGGATCACAGAGCAAGCAAGTCTCCACTCAGAGGAACTTAGGTCTGGCTGGTCTGGTGCGCCAAACCGCCTTCGTGCTGTTTGATTTTCACATCTTTTACTCTTATGTCAACAAAGCCCATCGAAACATAACTCCAGTGCCTCCCTATCTAGCATATGTTTATGGATCAAGTATCTGTATTTATGAATCTTTATTTATGTATTCATTGGCGTACACATATCCCCGCTTCTATAACCCAACAGAGACTCACGAAAAATCATCAGGACACGCCTTCTGTTACAGTTTTCTGCATATTTATTTTCCGTCACACCACTTCTGCAACAAATCTAAGGCCCATTCTATACTAGCGGTGAAAACGCCGCGTTTCTACTGCCCAGTTACCGCCTCTTAAATTATTCAATACTAAGTGAATGGAAAGCAAATATTCTGTCTATAATAAGCTTTTCTACCCTTGGCTGCGCGGTACACGGGCGGCAGGCGGTGGCAGCCGCTCTGGACGTTGCCACCGCCGCGTTTTTCTTTTCTGGTCATCTATTCTATGGCTGTTTGAAAGCAGTTCTGCCGCGGCGTTCCTAGTGGAAGCATACAGCGCAGCGCGATGACTGAGAAATTCATTCATATGAATTGCGCAGCTATATACAATGTTACATTGAAGGGAGTATAGTAATAAGCATAAATAAAGCTAAATGGAACGAAGTTGGCGATGTTGACAAACAAAAAAACTTTTTTTTTTCAACTTTCATGCCACTGTTGCAAAACATCATCAATCGCCAAAAATCCTCCTGTTACATCCATCCCCATCCTGTATCCATGGTCCAGCATTACTGCTCTCCAAAAAGATAAAGAATGCAAGCGTTCCTGCCGCGACACTGCTGCTGCGTCACGACATAACTGTTGCGTTTTGAAAAAATGCCCTGAAAACGTCTGAAACGCAGCGGCGTAGTTCACTAGCAGTATATAATGGGCAGAGTTACTAAGTGGTGGAGGCTGTGGAGATGGTAGAGACTGTGTTAAGCCAGGCATCGATGCAGGGCCGCCAGTAGAGACAGGAGGAGGAGCGGGAGCTGGAAACTGAGGGTGGAGGAGGCCGAGGGGCTCTGATCGTTACAGAAGGCTTCGTCGCAGATGTAACCGTGAATGCTCCCCTTATAATAGCCTCTTGTCGTCATGTTCGAAGCCATCTTCGTGGTAGTAGATATGTAGACCCTCTCCGTCAGTGTTTTCCCGCCTGTGTTTGAGAGAGAGGGGAGTAATAAGTAAAGTGGAGTGAGTCAATGGATGAACGGTTGAGTGGGTTGGGAAGTTGTGGAGTTAAGAAAAGTGTAGTGACTCATTGGATGAACGGTTTAGTGAGTTGGGTAGTTGGTGAGTGAAGAAAATAGCTGAATGAAATTTCGTTTCTTAGCGTTTTCTGTCCTCAGCACCACTGTACTGTATCCCGTGAGGGGAAGATGGCTACATATTCTTGCTCCACTGCTTCTTACTCCCTGTTATCACTGGTATATATGGGTTGCAGCGCTTAGCTCACTAGTGAGGAAGGAAGCGAGACGGTGAAACAGTAATGGCCCGAGGGAAGTTAGTACATGCAGCTTATCTTACCTTTTTCCACTATAACAGCCATGCAGGCCACCCCCTTCGTTGTGGTCACCTTCGACGAGTCAAAGCTACCTTGCGGGCAGTACTTGTTATTGATCAGTTCGTTCTCTGAGAGGCTGGAATCGTAACCAATACACACGTAGCAGTCGATGAGAGCGTCTGTGTTGGGGAAGGAGAGACCATAGATGATGTGTGTTAGGGGGGAAGGGAGGTGCGTACAGTGATGTATTCAATAAATGTAGAGAAGTAGAATGAGAGAGAGAGAGAGAGAGAGAGAGATACCGATACCTACCAGCATTAGGAAGCGGAAACGTTACCACCACCACCACCACCATGGCCATCATCACGAAGTAATTCATTTTGCTTGTACCTGTGTTATGAGAGAGAGAGAGAGAGAGAGAGAGAGAGAGAGAGTCTATTAGTAAATTATTCAAGTTTTATCGTAAAATTCAGTCCTTCCTACAGTAACCTCGTTTTCAAGAACACTCAAGTCATGAGCGGCGGAGTGAAGGAGCAATGAGTAAATGCCAGCTAATGATAAGGAGAGAGATGGACACAAAAAAGATACCCCAGAAGAAAAAGCAGAAAAGAATGATAAGAAAAGATAATAATGATGATAATAACAATAATAATTAGAAAAACAAATAGAAGAAATATAAGATCAAGACGAAAAAGAGGAAAAAGAAGGACGTCCACAAGTTACAACAAAAGTAAGAACAACAATATGTATTAGAATATATTTCATAAAAAATAAAAATAAAAACTTGGTGTGGTCACTCTAGACCCCGTCAGCTAAAAGCCCCTAAGTCTGAGCCAAAACTGTTTCCCTATAGTCACAGTGTCTTGCAATACACTGAATTTTACTATTTGTGTTCTTGTGTCTAAAGACTGAGATACTGTAACCAAGAGACCAATGAACGCTGCCAGAACTAAAGGAACATTGCTATTCGCCATACGTATTGTGTCTGTATAGGGTTAGTCCGAATATTGGTACGTATCCGAATTCCGTTCGTATCTGTACGGTCCAACGGCTCTGTTTTGTTGAATACGGGAGGTATTGCTGTACATAATATCCTAAAGACATGACTTACTTGCCGACTCTTGCCTCGGGTGGAGGAGAAGGACTGGCTGCTGGGGCGTGTCGAGAGGAAGTGATCGAGGCGAGGCGACGGTTCGCAAGAGGAAGACTACGCTAAGGAGCGAGGAAGGGAAGAGATAAGCATGGAGGGTATGACTAGAGGCGGGTGATTGGACACTGATATATAATGCGAGTGGAAAGGAAGAAGGGAGTGAAGGGAAGGAGGGAAATGATAAGGGTGCAGGTGTGGTAGTAAAGGGGAGGAATAGAGGAGTACTACACTTGGAGAGAAGAGGAAGGAAGAAGGAAGGGAAAAGATGGGCCAGACAACTGAGAATATGGACCTGGCACGGAAACACAGTTCTTAAGGGCAATAGGAGGCACCCTATCGGGTCCGTAAGCCTTCTGAGGGTTGAGACCAAAGAGGGCATATAAGACATCATTCTGAAGAACTTAAATACCAGGCATAGTGGAGTTAGAAGGGGGGTGAGTGGGGGAATATGCCCTGAAGTGTTTTACACACACGCTGCTGCGGTAGGCAGATCCCAAACTGTAATAAGGTGGTAAACAAAGGGTAAAGCGTTCCCGTTGCGAACTTACATCCAGTAGGCATTCTGTTCAGGAAAATCAATAAAACTTAGGTGTGAAATCTCACAACTGCCCCAACACTCAGGATACATTGTAACTAGATATAAAGACAACTAACATTATCCTCCCCGATGTAGCAAAAACCATGTGACTGCAAATGCGTCATGTAGCTATATGATTGATATTATTGTCAAGATCAGTTTTAGCATCACTACTATGAAAGTATTATCATTATTGTTCCTTTCAGCGCTCTGTGGTGAGGTGGTTAGCATGCCATCCGCGGTCTTGGGCAGTCAGTGCGCAGCCCGCCCAGCTGTTCATCCTCCCTTTCGGAGTGGTCAAGAAATGGGTAGCTGGGGAAACCTTGGTAAAGTAAACTGTGGTAACCCGGGTGTCACACCTGCCCTGTGTCCCGGCATAATGGGTTAGTACCCACCACAAACTCAAGAGCCAGTGTGACGGAGATGAGCATCGAGGCCACACGCACCTGTGGCATTGGCCCCCAAAGAGGCGTATGCCACCAAGGGGACGCCCACGTAAATCATGGATGGAACAAGGCGATCAATTGTCCCAGGATGGACTCGGGACGGAGGGAGCAGCAGTGTGGGAGCTTGCACGAGCACACCGTCGGGAGAGGAGGCGTCGGGTAAGGGAGGCGACACGCTCGCGGGGGTATGCTCCACGTTCATTATTATTATTTTCATCATTATCGACATCATCATCATTAATGTTATAATTATCATCATCGGTAGGAAGAATTATGATAATTAAAATTATATTAATTATAATGGTAAATAATAAGTATTTTTGTCCTTTTCTGAGAATCCCGGACTTCATGAGTAATGAGATAACAGCACCTCTTATCAGTGACCGATGAGAAGGCCGGAGTGTTTGATATAATATATTTCCTCTTCTTCTTAATAAAATTAAATGCATTTCAAATCTCATTTTAAAAGTGCTTTTTCATGAAATATAAAATAAAAGTGTTACTACATGTACTTATATTTTGCAAAAAAGTAATTCTTAAATGAGTATCTGCGGTATAAATTGAAAAACAATTAAATAACATGAATATACCACCTCCATCACCTCTCCACTCAACCATCTCTGTTTCATTATTAATCTTTGCTTCAATGTTTCTGTGTTTCATTATTCAACTGTTTTAGAATCAGTCATTCGGTGAGATGAGGTGTCGAGTTGAAGTGAAAGAGAAGGAGAAAGGCTTGAGCGAACTGATAAACGAGGGAGAGGTGGAGGGAGAGATAACAGTATTATTATTAGTAGTAGTAGCATATAGCAATAGTAGTATATAGTAGTAGTAGTAGTAGTAGTAGTAGTAGTAGTAGTAGTAGTAGTAGTAGTAGTTTTTCACTTTCTAATCGACTTGAAAAAAATGAGGAGGAAGAGAAAATATAATAAAAAGAGGGAAGAGGCAATGGAAAAGAATTAAGAGAATGGAAGGAGGAGGAGGAAGAGAAAGAGAAAGTAATAAAAGGGGAAGAAGGAAAAAAAATATAAAAACAGTTGGAATCACAAGAGGAAAGAGAGAATAGGTGAACGAGGACGAGGAGGAGGAGGAGGAGGAGATGATTAAGCCATAGTTCCACAGTTAAAGAGGAGGAGAAGGCGAGGAGGAGGAGGAGGAGGTGGAGGAGAGGAGGAAGGTTAAAAGCTGGCAGTGGTTTTAGTATACGAGGGACTGCTGAAGAAGGAAGGCGCTGGACGAAGAGGAGAAGGCTACGTAAACTGGGCTGAGTATTAATTCCTATAGGCTCCTTCTACCTGGCTCTCTCTCCCCCTCTCTCCTCCATCTGGCTCTCTCCCTCCCTCTCTCCTCCACCTGGCTCTCTCCCTCCCTCCCTCCTCCACCTGGCTCTCTCCCTCCCTCCCTCCTCCACCTGGCTCTCTCTCCGTCCCTTATCCACCTGGCTCTCCCTCTCTTCTCCACCTGGCTCTCCCTCCCTCCTTCCACCTCGCTCTCTCCCTCCTCCACCTGGCTCTCTCCCTCCCTCCCTCCTCCACCTGGCTCTCCCTCCCTCCCTCTCACCCTTCTCCTCGCTCTCTTCCACCTCCCTCTTTCTCCCCGTCCACCTCGCTCTCTCCCACGCCTCCACATCGTCGATCAGACTCCATCCCTCTCTCCTCCACCTCTTCACTTGCTCCGCCTTTCTCTCCAGTGCAATATAGTCCGCAAATTCCACTTTTTAAATCATTCTCTCGCCTATCAGCAAGTCACATCCCATTCCTCTTTCCTCCATGTCTCCTCCTCCCTCCCACTTGCTCCACATTTCTTTCCCGTGCAATATAGTCCACCACATTTCTTTCCCGTGCAATATAGCCCACCAAAGTCCAATTTTTAATCATTCTCTTAGTCTTCCAGCACGCGAGACTCCACTCTCCACCACTCCACTCTTCCACCTCTCCACCTGATCCTCCAATAAGACGATTCCCTGTAAGACTCTGTGGATAATAAGGTTGTTATTCTGAGCTGCTCTCGTCAAAGTCAAAAGACCCCTCTGTGTAAGAATTTGAAGTATTTTAATTTTTTTTTTTTTTTTTTTTTTTTTTTTTTTTGTTTAATTTTGTCTTTGGGGGACGATGGCTTTTTCTCCGGAGGGTTTTTGAAGTATCATTTGCCCCTGCCCCTCCTGTACCCCACCCTGTATATTTTTTGTCTTCTCTTCCCTTTCCATTAATTTTTTGCTTTTAATTTTGCCTATGTCGCCCTTTTTTTCTTTTTTTTTTTGTTATACTTTTTGTTTCATCGCCTATCCATTAATTTCTTTTAATTTTGCCTACATTTTTTTTCATGTGTATTTCCTATTTCATATTTTTATAGTTTTGGTGTTTCTCTCATGTTCTTTAATGTCTTCCTTTCCATTTTTCTTTTAATTTTGCCTACATTTTCTTTATCATTCTTTATCCTTATGTATTTCTTATTTCATTCTTTGAAATATAATTTTGATCTTTCCTTCCCAATGTATTTTTTTTTATTTCCTGTACATATATTAGTTCTTCCGTTTCCATTCCTTTAAAATCTCCTACACTTTTCTTGTCATTACCCTCTTTGTATTTTTATTTCATTATGCATGTTTCTAAGCCCTTTGCCTTTCCACTCTATTTCTTTCAACATCTACTTTGTCATTCTTTATCCTTTTGTATTTCTATTTCATTACACAAGTTTCTAAGCAAAGTGTTTAGTCTCATCACCTTCAGTTTCCTTTCTGCCATTATTTATCTTTAATCTATTCCTCCAGTTCCTACCTATGCCCATGGATATACGTATTTTCCACTTGTAAATGTATACGATTCAGTTTCCCTTTGTATTTCAGATGGTCTTGGCTACTGGTCTGGTAGGATGTGGCTCTGGCTGGTGCAGCTGGCCTGGCTCGGCTCTGTGACTGATGCGGCTGATCTAGTGTGGCAGGTACAGCTCTGACTGGTCTGGTGTAGCTGCTTCAAGTCCACTCCACAAACAGTCACCCCAAGGGCAGGACTGACAGGACTGAGAGCTGGTAAGTGCTGTATGGTATCTGTACAATGTTAGTGGTAGTACTTTACTATTTCCTGTGATTGCTCCTCTGAAGGTGTTAGAGGAGGCCTGCAGATTAAATTTACTGTTACCGATTGATCCATTTTAAGAGCTGAGAGCTGTTTAGTATGTTATTCCTCTAGCTTCATTAATAGACTAGCTATTTCCATGATAGTTCCTCTGGTAATGTTAGAACTGGGATTCAAGTTACATTTATTGGTAGTTTGATCCATCTTGTCTGTATAAGGCTAAATAGGTTTGCTTTCAGGGTTCTTTGTGATTGGTGTGTTAATGGTGTGGGAGTCAGCATAGTGTCAGGCTTTAAAGACTTAGGTAGGTATAGATATGTAGTTTGCTCCACCTCTCTCGTCCTCTTGGTAGGCTTGTGTTCTGGGTTCTTTGTGATTGGTGTATTCTGTGGTGTGAGTCAGGATAGTGCCAGGCTTTCAGAGATTGAGATATGTTTAGATATAATGTTTGCTCTACCTCTCTCGTCCTCTTGGTAGGCTTGTGTTCTGGGTTCTTGGTAACTCTTGGTAACAGTGATGGAATTTCTAGTAAGGGATTGCAATGGCAGTGTTCATTACACCTTCAAAGCAAAGATCAGAGATTGAGGTATGTATAGATCAATAGTTTGCTCCTCCTCTCTTGTACTCTTGGTACGTTGGCATTCTGGGTTCTGAGTAGCAGATTTGTGGTGTTTTCAGTGACTGAATTTCAAGTAAGGGAGTTTAATGGTAGTGTTTGCTATACCTTCAAAGCAAAAGGTATTACACACAGTTGTTTAATCTTGGCAGGAATAATGCTGGGCTTCTTTAAATATATCTTGTATAGGAATGATAGTTCTTTTGGTCAGGCCTTCAAATATTGTAGTTATAAAGTTCTGTCTACCTGTTTATCTCCCAAATCTAGTGGTGGATGTTTTTTAGTATTTTCAGTGATGAGATTGAGTTTTCAGTGAGATGTAGATTGTAGGAGAGTGATAGTGTTGGTCAAGCCTTCAAAAGATCATAATAGGCACAGTAAAGTCTAGTTTATCTTGTATTTATCTTAAGGCAGCTAGTGGTAGATATGTCTTGGTATTTTCAAGGATAGAGATGTTGAGAGTGCATGAATGATTCTAAAATATTTACCTTCTTTAGAAGGCTAATGGTGGATATACACGTCTTGGTATTTTCAGTGATAATCTCGAGTTTTCAGCGAGATCTCAAGTGTATGAGTGTGATAGACAGGCCTTCAAAGAATATTAAAGAAACACATTAGATTAGTTTATATATCTTTTATTTATCTCTAAGCTTGTGGTGGATTTGTTAAACTCTTACGCCATTTGTTTTTAGAGTTTGAGGATAGAAATAGAATATTCACTTCAGATTTATTTATTTTCAGAAGGTAATACACCAGTCTTCATTTTTAGTGTTGCTTGCTGTTAAGACTAGTGAATATTTAGCCTTAGTTCAAATTTATAGTTTAAATTTTCAACTTGACTGCTTGAATATATATCATTGAAAGGCTCCTTTGAGTAGATACTAAGTAGTCACTTTGCTATACTGTCTTTAACTAAGGATTTTCAATTATTTATCTGTCCTGGCTGCTCCATTGCTGACACTGCCTGACTCACATTTACTTCTACCAGAGACTGACAATGGTTAAAATTACAGCCTGTATTCTTAAACGCTTTTAACTCTAATCAATTAATTCTAAAGCAAAAAAGATGTTAAATGCATTCTAGTGACTTTTTCACTTTCAGAGTATATATAACCCTTGTCAAGCTACCCCTGGAAAGGCCTTAAAAAGTGTGCATCAGTGTTGAAATGTTTAATATATGGCCCTAAGGCTTAACTTCACTAACTTGATTTAGTAAACTTGAAATTAGTCAATAGAATATCAAAGGATTGAGAAAATTAAAACAGCTGTCTTGACATTTGTCACTATTTTCCAATATGCCCTGGCAGGTCAAACTACACCTGTGGTCCTTGCTGTCTTACTTACCTTTCCAGGCTGTTGTGCTGATCCTTGGTTGAGTGTTGGCTACCCACCATCACTACCCTACACTTCCTCTAGGCCCTTCCAGTGTGCTGAACTACAAACACACAGGGTTGGTGGCTGTGTATCCTCCTGCCTGTGACTTCAGCACCTTCAAGAGCATTGAAGAACTAATCTTGAAACTCTTGGACTCTGCAGTGGCATCAGGCTTTACTGTAAAGTGAATAATAAATTATTGATTGTACCTTATGACATGTTCACATTGACCCTTAGAGATCTTACACACAGAGTGGGTCTCTCTGACATTAAGACCCAAGTGAGATAATCTGATTGATGTTACTCCTTCAATTTTTTCATTCAGAAGTTGTTTACTTCTTACACTTCCTGCTGCACAAGTAAATCCAGCTCAAAGTTCCTTCTCATTTAGTTTTATGAACAGAATAATAATAGCAGCATATTTCATGCGGAAGAATGTACGATACAACTCGACAGCAGAAGTGTTTACTGACGCCATCATGAGAACGCCATCATGAGAACAAGATGAGAATATTCTCATTATGGCAATCTCTATAATCTCTATGATACAACTCCACAAAAAGTGCTTCCTGACACTGACTGGGCTTGCAGAGGTTGCTGTGACATGCAGCAAGTTATCAGGTACAAGATTCATTCACTTGTGGCTGCGGTAACTCAGCACCCTGCCACATCTGTTTTAATAAAAATTTAAACAAAGACCTTTACTTCCTGATTTACACCAGAAGTTAGAGAACCTTCTAACCTCCCTGTCCATCATCTGCTGAGAGACCTCTGCTGCTTTGCTAATTCAATAAGGCTGAACTTAATATATATTAATTTAGAGCTCTCCTGAGGAGAGACAAGGAGAGGTATGTCAGGGGTCTTGCTGAGGAAGTGGAGGGCCATTTAAATGTATGAAATAGATGGTTATCAGATGTTTCAGAAAGGGAAGAAGAGGAGGGGAGAGTGGCACTTTATGTTAAAGACACACTTAAAATATTCCGCTAACAACTCTGTTCAAACAAATGGCGACTCAGAATCAGTTTGGGTGGACGTCCACAAAGGGTAAGACAAACTAATTCTAGGGGTTCTTTACAGGCCACCCAACCTTAGCAGGTAGGACACTGATATATTACTGCAAGAGGTAGGCAGGGCGAGCAGGAGCAAAAATATCTGCATAATGGGGGATTTTAACTATAGGAATATAGAGATTGGGAAGGTGTGGTGGGTGATTTAGAATCTGAAGATTTTCTGAAAGTAATACATGATAATTTTCTCAAGCAGGCAGTGACTGAGCCCACCAGAGGTAACAACATTTTAGACTTAGTCCTGACTAACAACAAGAATATGATAAGTGAGCTAGATGTTAGGGGAGAATTAGGTGGCAGTGATCACAAGGAAATTAGGTTTAAATTAGACTGGGCGGTGACCCATGAACTCAACCCTGTAATGGTGTCCGACTTTAGAAGAGCTGATTATGAGGGGCTCAGAAGACACCTTGAGGAGGTAAACTGGGAAACCTTAGGGCTGGATGAGGGCCAGATCTCAGGGCTGGAACCGGAAAGACAGGGGAATCATGTAGAAATGACCTACAATAATTTAGTTAGAGTAATTGCAGAGGGTCAGAGACAGCATATCCCTTACCAAGCATGTAAGAAGGAAAATAACGACCACAAATGGATGACCCGCAGACTCAAGCATGTGATAGGCTTGAAGAGAGGAATTTATAGGAAAATAGAGAATGGAGAAACCCACCAGCCAGGTCGGTGAAGAAGAACACCCGCCTAGCAAAAAGAAATTATGAGATTAGGGTCGCCAACGAGGCCAAGAGCGATCCCAAGGGCTTCTTCAAATTGTACAGAATGAAAACAAGGGACAGAATTGGACCACTGAAAACAAACACAGGTGAGCTCATTGAGAATGGAAAAGATACGAGTCAAATGATGAATGACTATTTCCTCTCAGTTTTCACGCAGGAAAATCTAACATCCATTCTGGAGAGAGTTCAGGTATATGAGCGCGAAGAGAATGACAAGTTGAGGGATGTGATCATCACTAGGCAAGTAGTCCAGGATGAGATTAGTAGGTTGAAGAAAACAAATCGCTGGGCCCAGACAAAGTATTCCCACAGATTCTGAAAGAGTGCAAGGAGGTCCTCAGTGGCCCACTTACTGATATCTTTAAGATGTCGGTAAATTCTGGGAATGTGCCCAATCAATGGAAAGTAGCTAATGTGACGCCGATTTTCAAAAAGGGAGACAAGTCAGCCACCTCAAATTATCACCCAATTAGCTTAACATCATTTGTAGGAAAGATGTTGGAGTCAATTATAGCCGGGAGCATTCGGGACTATCTAGAAAAGCATTATTTAATTCAAGATTCACAGCATGGAGGCACAAAGGGTAGGTCTTGCCTTACTAACCTGTTGTCCTTCTACACTAAAGTAATCGAGGCGGTTGACTGAGATGAAAACCATGACATATTGTATCTAGATTTCAGTAAAGCGTTTGACAAAGTTCCCCATCACCGGCTATTACTAAAATTACAGGCTCACGGCATAGATGGGAAAGTTTTGAACTGGATCAGGGCGTGGCTTAGTGGTAGGAAGCAGAGAGTGCAAATCAATGGTAAAAAATCTGAATGGGGCAGTGTTACGAGTGGCGTCCCACAAGGGTCGGTGCTGGGTCCTCTGCTTTTTATTATTTACATCAATGACTTGGACACAGGAATTATTAGTGATGTCAGCAAGTTCACAGATGATACCAAGATCGGTAGAGTAATCCAATCAGACAGGGACGCTAGCGTTCTCCAGGATGAGCTTGACAGACTATATGATTGGGCGGGGAAGTGGCAGATGGAATTCGATGTCAGGAAGTGTAGCATTCTGAGTGTAGGTAGGAATAACCCCTCACACAATTACTCATTAAATGGCATTCTTCTAAGCAGGTATGGGCATGAGAGAGACTTAGGAGTCCTAGTGAGCGCTGACCTCCGTCCTAGGGCTCAATGCATTCAGGCTAAAAATTGGGCAAACAGAGTACTTGGTTTCATCTCAAGGAGCGTAAGCAATAGGAGCGCTGAAGTCATCCTCAAACTTTACTTAGCACTAGTTAGACCTCATCTCGATTATGCGGTTCAGTTCTGGTCCCCCTACTATAGAATGGATATCAAGATGTTAGAATCTGTACAGAGGAGGATGATAAAGATGATTCAGGGGGTGAGAAACTTGCCTTATGAAGACAGGCTGAAGCATTTAAATCTCTCCAGGAAGGCGAAGGTTATGAGGAGACTTGATCGAAGTCTATAAATGGATGAAGGGCTTTAATAAAGGGGATGTCAATAAGATTTTGATAGTAAAAGAGCCAGGTAGGACACATAGCAATGGTTTTAAGTAAGACAAATTCAGATTTAACAAAGACATAGGCAAGAATTTGCTCACCAATAGAGTGGTGGACAAATGGAACAGGCTTGGGGGTCATGTTGTGGGTGCCAATACCGTAGATACATTCAAGAAGAGGTTAGATAAAGCCATGGATGGTGAGGTAAGGTTGAGTGTACAGGAGCTGCCTTGTATAGGCCAACCGGCCTCTTGCAGACTCCTTACGTTCTTATGTTCTTGTTCTTAAATGCTGGAACAAGAAGAAAAGGAGGAGGAGGAGGAAGTAAATACTAGATAATAATAACAGTAAAAAGAATAGAATAATAAGGAGGAGCAAGAGAGAGAGAGGCGAAAAAGTGAAGCTGAACAAAAGGTGGAACAAGTAGAAAAGGAGGAGGAGGAAGAAGTAAATATTGGATGATAATAATAGCAAAAAGAATAGATTAATGAGGAGGACCAAGAGAGAGAGAGAGGAGGAAGTAAAGCTGAATATGATGGTGGAACAAGAAAAGGAGGAGGAAGAAGTAAACACTGGATAATAATAACAGTAAAAAGGATAGAATGATGAAGAGGAGCGAGAGAGAGAGAGGAGGAAGTGAAGCAGAACAAAATACAGGAACAAGAAGAAAAGGAGGAGGAAGTAAACACTGGATAATAACACACAAACACACACACACACATAAGAACATAAGAACATAGGAGTCTGCAAGAGGCCGGTAGGCCTGTACGAGGCAGCTCCTCTGAACCTAAGCTCCCGTGTATCTAACCCCACCTAATATCGCTGTCCATGAATTTATCTAATCTATTTTTGAATGTGACAACTGTATTGGCACTCACCACATGACTGCCAAGCCTATTCCACTCATCCACCACCCTGTTTGTAAACCAATTTTTGCCTGTTGAATCTCAATTTATCCAGTTTAAACCCATTACTTCGTGTCCTACCCGGCTCTCTTACCAACAAAACCTTATGAATGTCTCCGTTATTAAAGCCCTTCATCCATTTATAAACCTCGATCACGTCTCCACGCACCCTTCGCCTTTCTAGAGAATGCAAGTTTAACTGTTTGAGTCTTTCCTCGTATGGCAAGTTTCACAACCCCTGAATCATCTCAGTCATCCTCCTCTGCACCGATTCTAACATTTTGATATCCATTCTATAGTAAGGTGACCAGAACTGAACCGCATAGTCAAGATGAGGTCCAACCAATGCTAAATATAGTTTGAGGAAGACTTTGGCGCTTCTGTTGCTTACGCTCCCCGAAATAAATCCCAGTACCCTATCTGCTCGATTTCTAGCCTGAATGCACTGTGCCCTTGGATGGAGATCAGAGCTCACTAAGACCCTCACACACTCACTTTCACTCTCACTCTCTCTTCTGTCTTCATTCCTGCCTATATTTCTCTCTCTTCCTGTAAAAAGATATTCATGAGAATCTGACTAACCTCCTTCGTGGTCTTGGGAAACAGTTGTCGTGAGAACCCAGAGTGTCAGAGAATAGGAGCCTCAGTTTTTCATCCTTGAGGCAGCCCAGTGCCTTAGAATACCTGCTTCAGTCCTTCATCCACAGCCAATGCATGTGTTGTCCTCTGCTGTGAAGGTCTGCCCTGGAAGAGTGAGAAGTTGTGAGATAACAGACAACACAAATATGGAAGGGCTTGCCGGTCCTGGTTCCTTAAACCCCAGTCACACTGACTTTATGACCTAATACTGACCTCCTGCAACCTGCAGGTCGCAGGAGGTCGCACATGGCCATGTGTGCGATTCTCGTGCGTCTCTGTCCGTCGTACAACCAAAAAGGTCGTCTGGAGGTTTTTGGTGCTGCACTGAAAACCTTCAGTTGACCTCTCAGGTCTCTTCCAGTCATAAAAAGACTGCCGTCCAGTGGTCGAATGGACTGCGTCTGGATGGCAAGTGGACAGCCACCAGTGGCCGACATATGACTGTTAGCTGGTGGACGGCAACCAGATGGCGAGCAGACGCCGTCCAGTTGGCATCAGGTAGTAGGGGGTCGCTGATGTTTGCCATCCACTTTGCATCTGTCATTGGCTGTGGTTGGTGTCCCACCACACAGGGAGTTGTGTGGCGACCAGTGGTAGGTCTAACCACCCTTGATGGGAAATGAAGTACATTCCTGAGCAGTGACTTCCCTCAGCCTGTCCAAGCTCCGTCCCAACTCGACCTGCTCCACAGGTCTGGAACACGGCCAAATGCGTATAGATCACCACTGCCTAACCAAAGTACAGCAGGACATGATGTACACAGCAAAAACAATAAGAGTCTGTGGAGTTCTTAAGCAGTTGTCACGCTGGTGTAATTTTACTTACTAAAATATGAAAGAGCACATAGATTTGCTCATACTTTCATTACCATTATATAAAATTATTGTTTTTGCAAATAATTTACAAATTGAGAAAGAGCAATATGTAATACAACTGGGTGATAAAATTACTCTAACTGCTGATCATAATGCATGAAAGAAAAACTACAGCGTGTGACCGTGCATAGCGGAGCTGTGTGAGGGGTGTGTGATGCCAGCAGCAGGTTGATGTGGGAGGTTGACATCCTCACTGCGGCAGGATGTAAACCAGTCCCAGCCTGTCGGTCACTGGTTGGCGTCTTGATCTGACTGCAAGTGTGGGGTCAAGGTGTGAATCTTGTCATGGTCGCCATCTGGTCACCCACTGGAGGACCGCCAGTAGCCATTCGGTTGCACGACTGCTCGGTCACCTACATGGTCAGGAAGCGGTGGGTGTAACATCGCAGTATTTTGGGGGTGTGGGTTTTTTTTTTTTTTTTTTTTTTTACAGCAAAGGAGACAGCTCAAGGGCACAAAAAAGTAAACATTAATAAAAAAAAAAAAAGCCCGCTACTCGCTGCTCCTAAAAAGAATCCAAAGAGGTGGCCGAAAGATAAGTCAGTTTCGGGAGGAGAGGTGTCCTGATACCCTCCTCTTGAAAGAGTTCAAGTCGTAGGCAGGAGGAAATACAGATGAAGGAAGATTGTTCCAGAGTTTACCAGCGTGAGGGATGAAAGAGTGAAGATGCTGGTTAACTCCTGCATAAGGGGTTTGGACAGTTATAGGGATGAGCTAGAGTAAATAGTCAAGTGCAGTGGGGCCACGGGAGGGGAGGGAGGCATGCAGTTAGCAAGTTCAGAAGAGCAGTCAGCATGAAAATATCGATAGAAGATAGAAAGAGAGGCAACATTGCGGCGGAATTTAAGAGGTAGAAGACTATCAGTATGAGGAGGAGAGCTGATGAGACGAAGAGCCTTTGCCTCCACTCTGTCCAGAAGAGCTGTGTGAGTGGAGCCCCCCCACACATGAGATGCATACTCCATACGAGGCGGACAAGGCCCTGTATATGGACAGCAACTGTGCAGGGAGAAGAACTGGCGGAGACGGTACAGAACGCCCAGCCTCGAGGAAGCTGATTTAGTAAGAGATGAGATATGAAGTTTCCAGTTGAGATTTTGAGTTAAGGATAGACCGAGGATGTTTAGTGTTGAGGAAGGTGATAGCTGGGTGTTGTCAAAGAATAGGGGATAGTTGTTTGGAAGATTGTGTCGAGTGGATAGGTGGAGAAACTGTGTTTTTGAGGCGTTGAAGGACACCAGGTTCTTCTTGCCCCAATCGGAAATAATAGTAAGGTCTGAGGCTAAGCGTTCTGCAGCCTCCAGCCTTGAGTCGTTAAGTTCCTGAAGGGTGGGTCTTCTATTAAAAGAAGTTGAATAATGCAGAGTGGAATCATCGGCGTAGGAATGGATAGGACAGTTCGTTTTGGAAAGAAGATCATCAATGAACAACAGAAAAAGAGTGGGAGATAGGACAGAACCCTGTGGGACACCACTGTTAATAGATTTAGGGGAAGAACAGTGACCGTCTACCACGGGCATTACCAGGTTACAAAGTCAGTGTGGCTGGGACTTTATGAGCACGAAGCATCTACACTGGACTAATATTATATCATTTTGTTGTTTTTACTTATTATTTTCATCTATCTATTTGTTGTGAACTTTAAAACAAAGAGAGAGAGAGAGAGAGAGAGAGAGAGAGAGAGAGAGAGAGAGAGAGAGAGAGAGAGAGAGAGAGAGAGAGAAAATATGTATATATATATAAATTAAATAACAAGAATAAAATAAAAATAAATATATAACGATATCTTGGAGCGGCGTGAGGCCGAATAAGTTACTGGGACGAGTCTGTGCATGTCACCCATTTAATAGCGAGTGTGTATGTTACATCGTCCGGGGGAGGGGGGGGGGGGGGGTTGGGGGGATTGCTCCCTCGTGCACGAGGGAGCACGGGCCTTTGCCTAAGGCGGCCCGTAGCAGGGAGCCGACAGACCGACTCTATCGGCGATCGAAATCTAGCCGACCAAGTCGGTCTGTCGACGAGGACTGGCGTGTCTCTCATCGTCGGCGGGATCCCACACCCTTATATATACATGCGCGGTGGACACAGTAGGTCGTCTTTCACTCCCTTGTAAGATGGTCATGTTCGGGTGTTGCCGCGGTGCCCAAGAAGGTTAGCACGTTGTCCGTCACTCCGGTGTCGATCATTCTTTCAGACACACGCACCACCGAGCCCTGACCCCAAGAGGCGACATTTGAGTACGCTTCACCTACTTCCAAAGACTGAAAAGGAGATCTGTCGGGTTCTGGTGAGTTTTTTGTGGTTCATGGTACACAGAAAAAGGGTCAAGCCACCACAAGGATCATACAACTACCCATGGAAATGCCCGAAACTCCTACGAAAGTCCAGTCAAACATGTGTGCATGCTTGAGCGCCGAAATGTTTAAGAATATGACCCTTTGAGTATGCCCTCGCCGTCACAGGGTTGGACTGGGCATCTCTACAGTAGGTTATTCCAGCCACTCGTTGGAAAAAGTTAGAAGAGGCGGAATCACTGCATGTTTCCATTCACTTCTGCTTGAGAGGATTGAACCGCGCACCTCAAAAAATATTATTATACTTCTTCTGAGACTTACTTGAATATTAGCGAGTTTTGGAGTTACTTAAACGCTTTTGTCTGAACTTGAGATTTTGTAAACACCTTATTGGACGAGAGAGAGAGAGAGAGAGAGAGAGAGAGAGAGAGAGAGAGAGAGAGAGAGAGAGAGAGAGAGAGAGAGAGAGAGATACACAAAAGAGGACCGTGAAGAAAAAACAACAGCTATCGTATTAATAGTGTGTGTGTGTGTGTGTGTGTGTGTGTGTGTGTGTGTGTGTTCATCATCGCCACACTCCTTTGTTCCTTACGAGCAGAGAGAAGACTGAGGCCGCTTCCACTTCAGCCTGGAGGAGGAGGAGGAGGTGGAGGGGGAGGAGAGAAGAGGCAAGAGGGAGGAGTAGGCGATGAAGTAGTAGTAGTAATAGAAGTAGTAGAAGAGGCATGATGGAGGAGGAGGAGGAGTTGAGAGAGGTGTAACGGGCTTGTCGGGGGGCGTTTAAAGGGTGTTGATTAAGACTTCAGCTTCCTTAAGGCGAATTATATTCGTAGCCTTTATGTACAAGAAGCGACGGAGCGAGAGCGACTGTCGTTGTGTGTCAGTCGGACTCTCGTGAAGGAGTGGCGAGTTACAGGTTGGAAAATAATGGTTACAATTGGTCACGTATGTCAAGGTGACCTCCACGCACCATCGGAGTGCTAAGTATACAAAACTGAGACGGTAAACACTGACGGACGACATTCCTATAAGGTGGCGTGATCTATCTGTCGTGGGGTTTTTCCATTGACAATTGTATGCCTAATTCGTGGTGATATTAAATAATAATAATACATTGATATCCTACTATAACACTGCTCGGTCACCTACCAGTGATCGCGACCTCGCGATATATAAAAATCGAAATAGCAGTCTAGGTACCATGAACATACATAGTGGGAGTTTGTCAAGCAGACTGCCTATGATACAATTATATTAAAACACTGGCTATGTAAGAACAGATGTGGAATTATAATATAAATAGGGAGAGGGAAACCACAACGTGTGTGACATGAAACATAAGAAACCTCTCAAAAGATAAATATAAGGACACATGTATAAGAAACTATCAACTGGCATAGTTACAGACAATGAAACGTTAATCTAGCTCCTAAAAAAAAAATACAGTAGTGAAACACAGTACAATGTTAAGGATAGGAGCAGCCAGGTTTCTGTCCCCTGACTTGTCTGAGAAAAGGAAAAACTACCTTGCCAGTGGCCTCCCTGCATCCAGTCGCCGTGTCTGCACAGAGGCAAGGAGGGAAGGAGAGGGAGGGGAGAAAGGGAGGAGGGAGAAGATAGGAGGAGTGAGTTGCCCTTTCCTCCGGCGGGGATTGCCAGCGCCTCACCTCCTCGTTAACTCAATCTAAAAGTAGTTCGAGCATCATTACCTCCCACCTTGTTGCCTGGCCCGCCTCATTCCGCATGATTAGTCGCCCGTTTGCAATCCTCGCGTCTAATTGGTCGTCGGCCGGGTCGTTCCCTGAGGCAACTAATCATTCCGAGACATTAAAGATCTATAGACCTGTTATGAGGATCTTTTCCCGTCTAACAAGAAGCTTCCTTACTCGTATTTGTTTGAAACATTATGGTATTTGCGTCGTTATCATTCGGTATCTATCATATCATCCTGTTAACTTGAGCAGATTACCTTTCAATTTGCGCAAATCTAAACCGGAACGCATTGGATTTCGGGCTCTTGTCTATACAAAAGCATACACTCCCCAGATAAGCAGCACCAACACAGGCCCCGCCTCCTCCCTTATAAGAGGCTGCAGTGCCTCCGTGACCATCACAAGCTGTTTTCTTTCAGGCAGAGATCCATCGGCCACTGCTGCTGCTGTTGCCGTTGTTGTTGCTGCCACCGATGCCCGCCATGGATCAATCCCTAGCGGTGCCGTCCGAGGTGCGGGTGACGCGCCCCACCCTCACTGTGCCCCGCCGCTCCCACCTGTACGACTACTGCCCCGAGGAACGCCCAGGTGGGTTGTGTGGCGTGACCGTCAGTACGGAAGTGGTGAGCGGGAAGAATGACTTAGTTAATGAAGAACAAGTACTTTATATTGCAGGTGTGTGTGTGTGTGTGTGTGTGTGTGTGAGAGAGAGAGAGAGAGAGAGAGAGAGAGAGAGAGAGATGACGTGGTGGTGTTGAGGTGAGTGTGGTGTGAACGCCTGGCAGAGAGATCAGAGAGGGATAATCATACAGAGGCAAGGAGGGATGGTGGGCGGGTCTGAGGGACAGTCTAATTTTATAAAGGGCCCCATACACGCTCAGGCTGCCTTCAGGCCGCCTCACGAAAACAGGACTGTTCAGGCCAAACTGACCGTGTATGGGGTAATGAGGCGGCCTGCGCAGGCCGCCTTGAGGTGGACTGATTCAACCTGTCGCTGCTAGATTTTTTCCATCAGGCCGTCATCCGGTTCAGGCCAGTTTGATCGTGTATGGGCAAAAAAGGCGGCCTTGAGGCCGCTCGTGCCAGTGCAGCACTGACCAACAGAGCGTGAACATGTCGGTTGCACAGAGCAGCACCACCTCTTCCGCTGAAGAGCGTCAGTCTATGATTGAATTCATAGAGATTTACAGGAGCAATCCATGCCTCTGGAAGATAAAATCAAAAGAATACAGCGATAAGGTTAAAAGAAATGCTGCATATGACCTGTTGGTGGAGAAATTAAAGTCAAAAGATGATGGCGCTAATAGAGATGCAGTAACCAAAAAAATAAACAACATAAGAAGCTCCTTCAGGAAAGAATACAAAAAAGTTCTACAATCTACTGGTTCTGATTTCAGTTCCTGCAATAAATTCACGTGTGACATGCTTTCCTTCTTCCCTAGCCAGTCCTTCGCCCACACTCTCCTCTTTCTCCTCTTCTTCTTTTTCAGTAAAGTAGCTGCTACAGCTGCAACTGCAAGCAATTCTAATTCTTCAGGTACCATAACATCCATCCTCACTCCACTGTTTCGCTCAAAGAACTGAGCGAGGCCTTGAGGCAGGACTGAATAGTTAGTGGGCGAAAAGGCCGCCTTCAGGCCGCCTGAGGTGAAATGGCCTGAAGGCGGCCTGAGCGTGTATGGGGCCCTTAATGTTCCAGGTCTGCGGAAGAGGCTACAGAAGCGGGCGCAGGCGTGTGGCAGGTGCTCCCGCGGGCGTGTGTGGGGGACGGTGAAGAGCCGTCTGCCCATCCTCGACTGGCTCTTCAAGTACAATCCCCGCCAGGCCTTCCTTGGGGACCTCATCGCCGGCCTCACCGTCGGCGTGATGAGCATCCCGCAAGGTGAGTGTCACGCCCTCTGATGCTTCACACTTTATGTATACGAAAATAACTCGCAAAGGAAATACCATCAGATGGTGGCTGCTACTATGGCGTGTGGCCTGCCGCGGAATCCGTATAATCTACGCTTGTAGTGACCTGATCTGATCACCGAGACTTCAGCTGATGGAATCTTCCACTTATATTTAGTCATTTTTAATATTTTCTTTTGTCGGATTAAATGAATAGTAAGCGTGGATTAGCGACAGGAAACAGAGGGTGACCATTAACGGTAAAAAATCCGAATGGGGTAATGTTACCAGTGGGGTTCCTCAAGGTTCAGTGCCTGCTTTTATTCATTATCTACATCAATGACATAGACAATGGGATAACTAGTGACATAGGTGAATTTGCGGATGACACCAAAATAGGACGCACTATTAGGACAGGGGAGGATGCTAGAGCACTGCAGGAGGACCTCAACAAACTGTCAGCTTAGTCAGAGAAATGGCAGATGAATTTTAACATCACCAAGTGTAGCGTACTAAGTGTAGGAACACGCAACCCATTACACGGGTATAGTTTAGACTCCACAGCGATAGGCAGGGTAGAGTGTGAAAGGGATCTGGGGGTGTTAGTGAACTCTGACCTAAAACTAATTAAGCAATGCATTAGTACGAGGAATAGGGCTAACAGGGTATTAGGCTTTATTATTAACAGGACGGTAACCAACAAAAGTGCAGAGTTCATCCTCAGACTCTATTTAGCGTTAGTTAGGCCACACTTAGATTATGCTGTCCAGTTTTGGTGCCCACACTACAAAATGGACATCATCTTGCTAGAATAAGTTCAGAGGAGGATGACCAAGATGATTCAGGGGCTTAGGAACCTCCCATATCAAGATAGGATGAAACATCTCACTTGCATTCTCTAGAAAGACGAATAGTGTGGGGAGATCTGATAGAAGTATTCAAGTGGGTCAAGGGTTACAACAAAGGCGATATAAGTACAGTACTGAGAATTAGCCAGCAGGATAGAACACGCAGTAATGGATTTAAATAAGAAAAGTATAGATTTAGGAGGGAAATAGGCAGGTGTGTAGGCCATTCGGTCTCTTGCAGTCTCCCTATGTTCTTATGTTCTTATGTTAAGTGACCCTACAAACGCCTTTGTGTTACAATGGAACGCACGCACCAGACACCTTCAGGATGTGCAGTCCACCACACCCGCCAGCAAGGGAGTGAGGGGCATGTCACACCATCCAACTATGCCTCAACTCGCACCCTTTCTAACCCCTCCCCTTCCCCTTACCGCAGGGATGGGCTACGCCTTAATGGCCGACCTGCCCCCCATTACGGGCATCTACGCCAGCATCGTCTCCTCGCTGATCTACATGTTCCTGGGCTCGTCAAGCCACGTCTCCCTCGGTGAGTAGTGACGCGATTCAGTTCTGTCAGCACGAAGCACAGTGATGCTCTCCGCCAGGAGGCGCGGCTTATTGACGTAGCGCAACATGCAGCTCCTTCGTGGGCAGAGTGTCCATGTGTGAACATTTAGTGGTCGATTTTCCATCAATGTGAGTCATTGAGTAGCGCATGGCTCCCTCAGGGATGGTGGCGTCCATGTGCATGCTGACTGGGAAGGTGGTGGCGGACCTGGCCACCCTCGACGCTCCGCCCACAGCCAACGCCACGGACTTCTACTCCACCTCCACCGCACCGCAGAGCCCCGAGGACTTCACTACTTATCACTTCAGCGACTACGCCGACTTAAACATCACCGCCAACCCGACCTACAGCCCCATCCAGGTGGCTTCAGCGCTGGCCATCATCGCTGGGATGTGGCAGGTGAGTGCCTTACCTGACCCATACTCGTCCTCGACCCCCCCCCCCCCCTCTCTCTCTCTCTCTCTCTCTCACACACACACACACACACATACACCCATGAAAATAATCTACGAGTGTGTTACTACTGAGAATTTTCACCAGCACGATCTGATATGGCCTTGTTAGAAAATAAGTGTTGGTGAATGAGCGTCCGCGATGCTGGGAGTCATCACTTCCGCCTATCCCGCAGGTGATGATGGGCGTGTTCCAGCTCGGGGAGGTGTTCACTATCCTGCTCTCAGAAATGGTCATCTCGGGCTTCACCACCAGCGTCGCTTTCCATGTCCTCACCTCTCAGGCCAAGAACTTGCTGGGCATCACTGTGCCCCGCTACTCCGGCCCCTTCAAGGCCTTCTACGTAAGTGCAGCCGACACTCTGACCTTTGATAGTACTAGCAACGGGGGTGGCTGGCGGGAGGAGGGAGCGGGCAAGGAGGGCGACAGTAAGGGGTGATTGGTTCATGACAACAGAAATGACGGGGCTGGTTGGCTGGGGGTGGATGTGGGGTTGACGGGGCATGTGAAAATAAAAGGGGGAGGAGGAGGGAAAATATTGGGAAAATGAAAAGTAGGTAAACGAAGCTAATGAAAGAGTTTTTTTCCCCAGACATACCGAGACCTGTTCAAGAATCTGTTAAACGCCAACCCGGCGGCGCTGGTGGTGTCGGCGATCTGCATGGTGGTGCTGGTTGTCAACAACGAGGTGATCAAGGTGAGCGGCGGTGCTGGGGTGACTTGAGGGGAGGGTCAGGGGGGTAAGGCGGCAGTCACATGTATTATAGCGTGTGTCTGCCTTCTGCCTTACGTCTAGGTCATAGTAATATAAGTAAAGATAGTCATACAATACAAAGGGTAATGCAATACAACACATCAAAACACGTCAAACAAAAAACAACGACAACAACTGAGATGTAGAAGTATTGCAAAATCCAAGACTATTGCAGCTTTGGCTGCGGCGATATGCCGATTACACTTTAAAATAAATTGCTAATAAAGTTGATAGAAGCCATTCTGTTTATATATGCTATTCTAGTTGGAATGATAATACAACTTTCCGTAAATAGTGCTGATCTTAATGATGTAGATTTGCTGATAAACGAAGACCGGATTCAGACTTTCCATGCACCCTCAGCGGCCACAAACAAGTCTGGATTCACTCAAAAGCTGAATTAGGGTTTTGCGTGTGAGGCTAATGAATACGCTGGCACGAAACATTAATGAGTCAGCGCTCCCCTAACACCCCGTCCCGCCGCAGCCCAAGATGCGGAAGGTGAGCCGCATCCCCCTGCCCATCGAGCTGCTGGTGGTGGGCTTGGGCACGCTGGCCGGCTACCTGCTCAACATGAAGGACAACAATAACATTGCGGTCATCGGCCACGTGCCCAAAGGGTGAGTCACGCAACGTTCGTCTTTTGTTGATCAGATAGACAGCAACAACTTACCCCAGAGCATATACATTTATTGAGCTTACATGCACCCTTCGTTCAATGTGGTGATAATACAATGGCTAGAGGAAAATATAACAAGAATTCTACTAAAAAAAAAAGCAAAATAACCTAAACGAAACCTACGGGTCTGATATTAGAAAAGTAAATCTAATGTGCAGCAGACAGGTCTAGTTCCCGTAAGGCTTTAAATGGCTACCTGTCTGTATCTCAATCATCTAGGTAGGATCGAATATGCTCCTTGACAGACTAAGGAGCCGCCTCTAACTTTCGCCCCGCCTCGCCAGGTTCCCCAAGCCGTCCATGCCCCTCCTCGAGCTGGCCCCAAGCATGCTTCTGGACGCCTTCCTCGTCGCGTTGATCGGCTACACCTTGGCGATTTCCATGACAAAGATCATCGCCAAGAAAAAAGGCTACACGATCGACCCCACCCAGGAGATGTACGCCCAGGTAAGCCAGGCAGCCGTCCCCCGACGCCGCCATCACGAGTGTTATCTCAGACACGCCCAAGTACAGCCGGCGGTTCTTCTCGTAATGGTCTCTATTTACTGTGATAACTCTGAAAAAACAGCAGACGTCACAAACTGCCATTTTATATAAAGATGAAACTTTTTTATCTTTTACTGTCGTCACTTAAACAAGAATAAAAACGTTCGGAAACTCAAGGTTTGGCGCAGTCTTCAGCCCCAATGGTTTTGTTGACATCTGTCCCCCTACACAGGGCTTCATCAACTTGTTCGGGTCGTTCTTCTCCTGCGCACCCATGTCCGTGTCGCTGTCAAGGTCGATGGTTCAGGAGGCGGCGGGCGGCGTCACCAACATCACCAACTTCTTCACCAGCGGCTTCCTGATCGCAGTGCTCTACTCCATTGGGCCACTCTTTGAGTCGCTCCCCAACGTAAGTCACTGGATATCCCTACTGTTTGCCAGCACTCATGAATACTGAGAAGAGGTGACATTATGTACACTGAGGCTTGCCAGTATATTATATGGCCTCTATCCATAGCGTTAATCATTTGTTCAAGTTAGCAAAACTAGATGACTAACCTTCCTCCCCCCGGCCTCTGCCTCCCCGGACGGCCCCTTCTCAACCTGCAGTGTGTGCTGTCCTGCATCATCTTGGTGGCGCTCAAGGGACTATTCCTGCAAGTGCACGACCTGTTCAGGCTGTGGTCGTCCTCTCGCCCGGACGCCGTCATCTGGCTGGTGAGCTGCCTCATGTCCATGGTGGTGGACCTGGACTACGGGCTGCTGGCGGGCGTGGTCACCTCCCTGATGGTGCTGCTGCTTCGCGCCCAACGGCCGCCCACTGCAAACCTCGGACACGTGCCCTCAACCGACCTCTACCTTGACCTGGACAGGTACCACAAGGTAAGGCCAAACTTACTGCAGAGCGAGACACTACGTATACGTGCCGCAGGGCTAATGAAGTGTTTTCCACCTGTGCATGTGTTGGGCCAGAGGGAGAAGATTGACCTTAGTCAGTGGAGGACACGGGACGAGTTTACCATCATCAGCTGTCAGCTTTGTGGCCTTAAAGAAACATTTTGCGCCTCCAGGTCAACTTGCGTGTCGGCATGGTACTTACTGCGTCCAATCATCTGGCTCCCACTGCGATGTGGTAGTACATGGCAGGAGTCAGTAAGCAATCTTAGCACATTAAGAAGATATAGGCCATACAAGTGTACAGTCCAATGCCTCGTCCTTCCCGCACTCACTGCCTCGCCCTCGTACAGTCACGATCAGCCTTTTCTCCCTTTTGTTTACAGGCGGTGGCGGTGCCCGGCGTAAAGATCTTCCAGTTCGGCGGGCCACTCCACTTCGGCAACGCCCCTTACTTCCGCTCCAGCCTCTTCTCCACAACGGGCCTTGACCTCGACGCCCTCAAGGCTACTAACACTTCCTCCCCCAAGACGGAGGAGCCGCCTACTGACGCTTCCCTGTACAAGGTGCTTCTCTTCCCATCCAGACGAGACTGACTAATCATGCTAGTATAATCTTTGACCTAAAGGTGTAAGTTTCTTTATCTATCTGTCTTGTAAGTAGCTTATTATATAGCATATTAATCTGAGTCTCATATTACTTTTAGGTGGAAAAAGAAATGGTTGTCGTTATAATCGGGCCTGAATTGAAGACTACACCGCCCAGCAAGAGCGATGCACCGAAAGACTACGACAGTCAAGAGGATGTCGGCATATACGGCAGCAATAAGGATATGAGCGAAGGGGGGAGCAACAGGGACGACAGCGATCACGATGACGTCAGTCACTACGATACAGACATGACAGTGGTTGACGCAGTCAACACCTTCCCCTCCTGCTCCAGACTCACGGACACAGAAGGGACGCTGGTGGCCAACAGTGGCGCCGCCAAGGAGTCCACCTGCATCACGCTGCCGGTAAGTTGTGGACAATGAATGCCTGGCTACCAGCTGAGATTTGGAGTTAAGGATAGACCGATAATGTTTAGTATGGAAGAAGGGGACAGCTGAGTGTTATCGAAGAACAGGGGATATATAGTAGTTTAAAAGACTGTGTCGAGTTGTCAGGGGCCACACCCTCTCTGTGTGCCCCGCGGGGAGCCAGGTGGTTCGTCGCCGGCTGGCCACCGTCGCCCATCCCGTCGCTAACAATCACCACGTGTTGCAGGTGCCCCGCTGGCTGGTGCTCGACTTTACCCTCGTCAGCCAGAGACTCGGCGGGCGCCGCCGTCCTGAAGCAGCTGCACCGCGACCTCCAGATCGCCGGGGTCAAGCTGTGCCTCGCCTCAGCCTCAGGTAAGAGACACCAGGAAACGGAATTCCGGAATCTATCAGGGGCTCGACGGACCACACACGGCAGCTCTTGTAAACCTTCTATGTGTTATAAGTTATTACCATCCAAGAAACTGTTCAACTTTCCTCTGAAATATAACAAATTCCACACTGACCACATGGTGCTAAATAAATTCTACTCATCCTCAATACAGTTTGTGAAGCCATTCGTGCATGACTATCTCACTGAACATATTTTTTACATACATTATTGCCTTAAAGTTTTATATGAAATATTTCATTATCACCCTTAATGATAAACAGTTGATCATTATAATTCTGAACAAGTATCTTGGCACTAACACGTGGACAGTCCCCGCGACCTTTGAGCCTGACAACCCTCTTTCCTTCACTCCTCCAGACAGGGTACTGCAAGCCCTTGAAAAGTGCGGCGTCCTGCAGGAGATCACCAGTGACCTGATCTTCCACTCCATACATGACGCAGTGGCAGTCATCACCTGCACCAAGGCTCACCAGGCCAAGGATGACCTGCAAAAGTCATAGTCGACGCTAAACACGGACAATAACAGCCGCAACAGCACCACCAATAGAGACAAGAGCCGCCCGACGCGTGCTCGCCGCGTATATAGCTGCAGGGGTGCTGGTCGCTGGACAATGCTCACCCGGATCCTGGCTGATCCCCCTCCCTCCCACTTCGCCGAAGGTCTCCTCGGGGCCGCACAGTCTCCCGATAACTCATCTGGAGCTCGTCGTCACTCTACAATAACTTATTCACCCTCATTTACTTGGCTTTTTCCTGGGTACAAACAGCCCACACGAGTATCGGCCAGCGCCGCCTGTCTAACGTGGATTTACTCTTCAATATACTTTTAAACCTTTCAGAGCATCCACTGACCCGTCGTGTTGTTTGCATCGCCGTGAACATTTATTGAGACCACTGTGTAACACTGCTAACCCACCAGCCTTCTTTATACAGGAGCGTAATGTAGTGCGAGAGAATAAAACTTCGCCATAATTTCATGTATATACATAGATGCACTAAGGCTATTAGAGCAAAGTGACCAGGAAAAATGTAAATGGAAGGCAGTTTTTTATATTTTAAGTGGAATGTAACGGGCTTGTCGGGGGGCGTTTAAAGGGTGTTGATTAAGACTTCAGCTTCCTTAAGGCGAATTATATTCGTAGCCTTTATGTACAAGAAGCGACGGAGCGAGAGCGACTGTCGTTGTGTGTCAGTCGGACTCTCGTGAAGGAGTGGCGAGTTACAGGTTGGAAAATAATTGTTACAATTGGTCACGTATGTTAAGGTGACCTCCGCGCACCATCGGAGTGCGAAGTATATAAAACTGAGACGGTAAACACTGACGGACGACATTCCTATAAGGTGGCGTGATCTGTCTGTCGTGGGTTTTTCCATTGACAATTGTATGCCTAATTCGTGGCCTCTGGAAATATTTACTGTGAGCGCCGCAAGAGACTGTAAATGTGAACCTTACGAAATCTAATATGATGTCACGCACTCATCGGCGTTTGCTACCGAGTTCCTGTTATGGAAGACGTAGCGAACAGATAGACGGATAAAGCTAAACAGATGCATAGATAGATAGATATATAGATAGATATATAGATAGATACATTCATAGATCGAAAGTTAGATAGATAAACATACAGATAAACACCCCAAAACCCAACCCCCATCACCCCACCTCCATAACCAAACCCATCACCAACTCTTCTCCTTCCTACACCCCTATCCACCACTCCCTTCCCCTTCCCATCCTCAACTACCCATCAGGCAGCCAGGTCAACCATTAAGGCTTCCCCCCTACGCACGCAGAAGTCCCCCTCAATGAATAATCAATGCTATAAGTTCACGTCATCTCTTATTGAACCCTGAACAAAACACTAGGGAGCTACGACGCGGCGATTGACTTTTATTTTCATCCAGGCGAGGATCAGATTGGAAGGAAGTAGAAAGAGGTGACTGACAAACAGCATGTAGTAATGAGTGGTGTAGGTCCATAATCTTAGACATTGCGAGGCTTACACAAGTATCCACATTTGATAAGGCTTTCGTAGAGGCTGTGAGTGCATGGTTTGTTTGATGAGCCTGGTAGTAGTCTGACATCATCACCTCTACCTCCTGCTTATATATACATGTCAAAGATGCTAAACGGTCTTGCACATCATCATCATCGTCATCATCGGTGAAGGTGAGGTGACTGACTGGCTGCACAACTTGGGTGAATGAGGAAGATCAAGACAATAAAGAAAGATTTACCTCACCGCGACGAGAAATTAAAAGAAAAGTTACGAGCAGCACGATTTTGTCACTTCTGTTCATGACCGTTGAAAGAAAGTTCGGCACATCCTCTTAATGCACAACCACAGCTTTTCTCACTTCTCTCCCTGACTGCTCAAAAATATATATATAGAAAGCCAATGTCACCAGGTCACACTGACGGAACGCGTGACAAAACTGTTTATCTTTATACAGTTAGCAATATTTACTCGTGATTAAATTATAGAAGGAAAAATATTTAATGCCTCAAGCCTGTTTGAAAACCATGTAAGACAGCAGAGATAGACGGATAGATAGACAGAGAGAGAGAGAGAGAGAGAGAGAGAGAGAGAGAGAGAGAGAGAGAGAGAATGGGGTTGCAGTCCCTCGGGTGGGAACTGATCATGGTGGAGAGAAGGGGAGGAAAGTGCGGATGAGAAGCAAGGGAGGAGGAGGAGGAGGAGGAAGAAAGGAAGAAGGGGGGAAGGGGGTCGGCTATATATTGCTATAATCATGTTATGCGCACCTTTGGACCCACCCAGGGGGGATATGGGGAGGGGGGGCACCGGGGGAGAGGGAAGGGGGAAGGGCAAGGGGGAGGGAGGGTATGGGGTGAAGCAAAGAGGGAAATACACGCCCTTCCGATTTATTCTTCTCTGGAAAAAAAATCGAGTACGTAGCGTTGGCCTAGGAGGTCCTTACTCGAAATATATTAAAGGACCGTGAAGAAAAAACAACAGCTATCGTATTAATAGTGTGTGTGTGTGTGTGTGTTCATCATCGCCACACTCCTTTGTTCGTTACGAGCAGAGAGAAGACTGAGGCCGTTTCCACTTCAGCCTGGAGGAGGAGGGGGAGGAGAGAAGAGGCAAGAGGGAGGAGTAGGCGATGAAGTAGTAGTAGTAATAGAAGTAGTAGTAGTAGTAGTAGAAGAGGCAAGATGGAGGAGGAGGAGGATATGAGAGAGAGGAGGGAAGGAGAGGGAGGGGAGAAAGGGAGGAGGGAGAAGATAGGAGGAGTGAGTTGCCCTTTCCTCCAGTAGGGATTGCCAGCGCCTCACCTCCTCGTTGCACACTGTGCTAGCCTACGCACAGTAAACAGTCGTCAGTGTCAGTAATATGCAGGCAGCAATAAGAAATACCGTCAATTATAGTCGATTTTTAGTTAAAAAATATTAGTAATGTTGCAAACAGCTGTTTTGTTAGTTTATGAGATTGTTGATTATGATTATTAAACAGCCTTGAAGCTGTTCACCACTGAGAAAATTAGTAGGCTTTATATTAACAAAACAGCTATTTGCAACATTACTAATATATTTTAACCAAAATCGATTATAATTGATGGTATTTGTTATTGCTGCCTGCATATTACTGACACTGAGGACTGTTTACTATGCGTAGGCTAGCACACAGTAGCCACAAAATTGGATATGCCGTGTGACAGCAGGCTGCCAGTGCACGATAATGCTCACTTTGGACTTGGCTGAACCAAGTATGGTTGCTTATCCTTCCTTCATTCCTTCCTTCACCAGCTGACTAAGATTGGGAAGAGCCGAGTCCACAGTCCATGGTGACGACCAAACAGACTCCCAACCAAGACCGAGGACTGGGCTGCCTCCGAGACCTGCAATCATCATTATTATTATTATTTTTGAGATTTACAATAGTGAATCAAGGGAGAATATAAACAGAAAGGAGAGAGAGAGAGAGAGAGAGAGAGAGAGAGAGAGAGAGAGAGAGAGAGAGAGAGAGAGAGACCACCTTCCTACAGAGGGGCTTAAACAAAATAATAATCTGGGCAGCCAGCAACAACATGGCTCTGAACGGAGACAAGTTCCAACTGATGAAACAAGGAGGAGATAAACACATCAACAAATTACTCCTTTAACCCCTTGACAGCAGATTTCCTACAACATGACTTAGATTGTATTAGCAGGACCACAATGGAAATACGTAAGGCTACGGACTTTCTTGTGTCATCCTGGGGGGTGTGCAATGGACCTGTGAAATACAATCAGGTATAACTTAACCCGGTAGCAGCGACAGGCCAAATTTGTGCCATGATATAAACCCCCAAAAATAGATGATACATAAACTGATCACAAATGCTTTGATATATATTATGAAATGGTTTGTGTGAGTGATGATCTTTTCTCATTTTTCTCGCTTAGAGGGACCCCCAAAAATAGATGATACATAAACTGATCACAAATGTTTTGATATATATTATGAAATGGTTTGTGTGAGTGATGATCTTTTCTCATTTTTCTCGCTCAGAGGGACCCCCAAAAATAGATGATACATAAACTGATCACAAATGCTTTGATATATATTATGAAATGGTTTGTGTGAGGGGTGATCTTTTCTCATTTTTCTCGCTTAGAGGGACCCCCAAAAATAGATGATACATAAACTGATCACAAATGCTTTGATATATATTATGAAATGGTTTGTGTGAGTGATGATCTTTTCTCATTTTTCTCGCTTAGAGGGACCACTGAGAGACATGATGCCCGCTGCTATACCACCGGGTTGAAAATAAATGTAATGTAATGTAATGGTGCTCAGTTGGCGGGCTTTTTGTTTTTGCATCTTCTTTTTGTTGCCCTCGAGTTGCTCTTTGTGCTGTAAGAAAAAAATTGAGTATATATGAAGCAATCAATCAATCTGACAGTTAACGGGGAGGCAGTTTTGGGGCATTTATAAGCTTCAGCAAACACTACAGCCCACCCAGGACAAGATAATGACACTACCCACCAGCCTGACTGATATGAGGATGACTAACCCGCTAATGACTTTTTAATTAGGCAGAACAAAGGTGAGAATATACCTGGAGCGGCGAATCTCTCAAGCCACCTCATATTTCCGCGTTTTTCTCTCCTTTTATCGAGAATTCTGCCACTTTCTCCCTCCCTGGGCATTTCCTCCATCTTTGGCCTCCTTGCCCTCTCTCCTCCACTTCCTCCATCGCCGAGAAATGGGAGATAAAACGGGAGATAAGGAAAGAGAACGGAGGATCAACAAAACCTCAAGATGGTGCACAGCTGATGATGATGATGGTGATGCTGAGGCTGTCGGGGAACTGCTGGCTTTGTAACGGCGCCTCCTCTGTTTGTCTGTCTGTCTGTCTATCTCCCTCTGTCTGTCTGTCTGTCTATATCTCTGTCTGTCTGTCTGTCTGTATGTCTATATCTCTGTCTGTTTGTCTGTCTGTCTGTCTATATCTCTGTCTGTTTGTCTCTCTGTCTGTCTGTCTGTCTATATCTCTGTCTGTCTGTCTGTCTGTCTGTCTGTCTACATCTCTGTCTGTTTGTCTCTCTGTACGTCTGTCTGTCTGTCTATATCTCTGTCTGTTTGTCTCTCTGTACGTCTGTCTGTCTGTCTATATCTCTCTGTATGTTTGTCTGTCTGTCGGTCTGTCTAGCTCTGTCTGTCTGTCTGTCTGTCTGTCTATATCTCTGTCTGTTTGTCTCTCTGTCTGTCTATATCTCTGTCTGTCTGTCTGTCTGTTTATATCTCTGTCTGTTTGTCTCTCTGTACGTCTGTCTGTCTGTCTATATCTCTGTCTGTTTGTCTCTCTGTCTGTCTGCCTGTCTGTCTGTCTGTCTGTCTGTCTATATATCTCTGTATGTTTGTCTGTCTGTCGGTCTGTCTGTCTGTCTATATCTCTGTCTGTTTGTCTGTCCGTCTGTCTGTCTCTCTGTCTGTATGTATGTATGACTATCTCTGTCTGTCTGTCTGTTTGTCTGTCTGTCTGTCTGTATGTCTATCTCTGTCTGTCTGTCTCTCTGTCTGTCTGTCTGTCTGTTTGTCTGTCTGTCTCTGTTTGTTTGTCTGTGTGTCTGTCTGTCTGTCTATCTCTCTTTGTCTGTGTGTCTGTCTGTCTCTCTCTCTCTCTCTCTCTCTCTCTCTCTCTCTCTCTCTCTCTCTCTCTCCCCATGCCTCTTTCAAGGATGACATTCCAGGAGCCGGGGCCTCCAAAGCCTTCTGCCAGGCGAGCGGCGGCCACGACAGGCGGAGAGCGGCGGGCAAGTGGATGGCACACGGGAATAATTAAAAAGTCCATCAAGAGCCAGTACGCGACGGATTTGCTCGCTTATATTTCTTGTTTTTTTTTCCTTTTTACTTCTTTCAACGTAAATCCTGCCTCTTTCTTTTATTACAGCAAAGGAGTCTGGTCAGTATTTAAGAGTAGGTATAATATTAAAGAACCGCCAATCGTTGTCATTACGGAGATCCATGGAAGCGCCCCAAGGGAATATTTAAGATTGATATAGAGCCAAACAGAGTCCCCTCGATGAGCAGACATGGATATGGAAAATAAAAATGACAGTAAAACGAGGGATAAAAACACTCGTGCACCGACTGACTGACTCCCACGCATCCTTCCCATGGGTCAAGGCTGTTTGCTGTGTTATACTAGCCGTGACGCCGGGCTGGGCTGCGTAGGGAAGCACCAATCCACCGGGGAAAGGGTTCACATTTCCTTCTAATCCAGAAAGAAGGGAAATCTGGAGGAATAGTCAGTCGTCTGGGGAGGGAGCCAACTTCTACTGCAGTCCTAAGTGAGGTATGCTTTATATCTGTTTTCAAGCAGTCTGTTGAAGGATAATTCCTGTTGGCAGTAGAGATACATGAACTGTCAAATGAAAAGGGGAAATATTAGTAAATATGGCCGCATTAGAAAGCCTGTGTCATCTCTTTGGTTTCAAGTACGGTACGCTCTGAAGACCATGTAAGTACAGCTCAATTTTTTACACTTCCAAGCTCAGATATACTTATGAAAAATGATGACGGGAAGTTCCATGCTGCGTGTTTAGATACAGACTTTATAAAAAAAATCATGTGAGCCTGAAACCAGCATGGTAATCTTTACAAATGAAGGTCATGAGGACTTGTCAGAGGCAGAGTGATTCCTTTCCACCCTTATCGGGTACTGTGTTCACAAAGGAAAACAAAACACGGAGACCACAGACCACTTATGACAAGTGCTTGGTTTAATTAATGTACGAGACGCTGATTGAAGTAGAGCTTATGTTTAGGAAAAGTCAGTGTACTTTGATAGGAGAGGACAACCTCAAGAAAACACTGATGGATGCAGCAGTAAACTGAATCAGAGATAATGACATTCCTTTACCTGTCACAACCTCAATACAAAGCCTCTAGGTAAAATTCTATTAACGCTCGATTGTATTTGTATGTGTGCTGCAAAAAAGATTAATGAAAAACAAAAGAAAACACATAAAAGAGAAGAGTATTGAACTTAGTGGTAAAAGTGTAGCAACAAGGAAGGTAATGCACGATGCTTATGAATAAAAAAATGAACTTAGGCATGGCATATGCGTAGACCTGATAACTAATGACGGTGGCCGAGTGGTCATCGTGCGGGCGTGGTGAGCCCGAGGACCTAGCGTGGACTGGGTTCGAGCCCCACCAAAACACACTGATTTTTCAATCCATCGTCGAGTGCATAGCGGAAGATTACCCACATGCTGCCCAGACGTTCAACCAACCCTAACTTCAGCGACTTCGGTCAAGAGGAGTACCGGGGGGCAGCATCGGCCAAGCAAGAGAACGGAAATGAGGAACGAAAATAACTACTATAGGAATACAAGGGAAAAGTGAATAACAGAAAGAAAGACAGGGGGGGGTGTTAGAGAATCAAGAGGGGAAGAGGGTGGGGTGGGGGAAGGAAGGGGAGGAATCGCGTGGTCAGCATTGCTTCATCCATCAGAGGGGTGTCCCAGGGGCGGGTCGAAGCCAAGTCGTGTGTGCAGAATCACTTCAGACAAATGAGTGGAGGGCGGGCAGGGCGTGATGGATGAAGGGACGAGAGGGCGGCACTGCGGCGGCGGCTGGTGGCTAAACTTATGGAGATGAGGCACCACCACCATTACCATCGACACCATGCTACCCTACACTAACATAATCACTACCCCCACCATGCTATCCCGCCCCCATGACCATCCTCATCACCACCACCATCACCATGTTATCCTACTACCTCCACCATCACCACCGTGCTACCCTACCCCCATCATCACCACCACCACCACCACCATCACCATCAACACCATGCTACCCTATACTAACATAATCAATACCCCCCCATGACCATCCTCATCACCACCACCATCACCATGTTATCCTACTACCTCCACCATCACCACCGTGCTACCCTACCCCCATCATCACCACCACCCTTATTAACACCGTCCTTACCACATTCACCACTACCATTAACACCATCGCTGCTGTTACTACTAGACTGCTACCACCACCATCACCACCACCCTTCCCTCGCCTCTCTTTCTATATACGGTCTATTTCTTCCTCTGTTCTTGAGTCTTTTCATTCTATCTTTCCGTTTGTCTCCTTGTTTTTTATCTTCATGTTAATTCTCGGCCTCTTCAAGTACGTTCTTCATTATGCCTCCTCTTTCTCTCTCTCTTCTGCTCATTCCTCCTGTCTTTTCCCTGTCTTCGTCTTCTCTTTCTCTGCTTCTGTCTGATATCCTACTCTGCCACCCTCTCTCTCTAATGAATTGACGGTCGTAAGCTTCAGTGAATAAATCTGCCTTTTTACTGTTATTTTATTATTATTATTATTATTATTATTATTATTATTATTATTATTATTATATTATTATTATTATTATTACTATTATTATTATCTATCATCATCATTATTATCAGCGTTTCTCATACTCCAGTTGCTCTTCATCCAACACATTCACTTTTCCCTCCCTCCTTCCTTCTTTCCTTCACCTCTTCTCTTCTCTCACTCCCTTCCTCCCCTCATTCCCTCTTGTCAAACGATGACTGTTGAACACGTACACACACACACACACACACACAGTTTCCTTTGATTAATTAGTCGATTGATGGATGTGTTCTGCTCCCCAACCCCTTCCCCCCTCTCTCCTTCCCTCCCCCAACTCTCCCCACCCCCCCCCCGTTTTCATTCTCCCTCCCTCCCCCCCTTCACAACCTTACCCTTCACTATACCCTCTGAAACCCCCCAACCCCACACAAGTCTCATGCAACTCAATCGTCACACGCAATACACACTATCTGGCGCAGACAAGTGTTTTATAGCGGCGCCATCTTGCTTAGCTCATGCTGCCCCCCCGGAGCTCGCTTTTGATCCTCTCTTTAGAGAGAGAATATTGAGCAAGGGTTGATGGGTGGTCTTCAGGACAGCATGTGGGGAGGGAGTCTTAGGCCAATGACTGAAAATTGTCAGCTTGTAGCGACGGATTGGACGCGAACCCGGGTCCTTCTGGACGTGGCGCCGGCACGCTGACCACTCAGCCACACCTCCCCTGTGTAACTGTGGTAACTATTAACCATGAAAGTAACCAGAGAAAAAAAAACATAACGAAGAAATGAATCTCGGAAAATACCTTCGAAAAGGCTTAAGGTTTACTTTGAATAAAAAGAAAAAGAAGAGAGAGAGAGAGAGAGAGAGAGAGAGAGAGAGAGAGAGAGAGAGAGAGAGAGAGACTCTCTCTCTCTCTCTCTCTCAGGACAGAAAGGGAAGGGAAAGAAGAGGAGAAATCAAAGAGGAGGAAAAAAAGAGGAGAAAGGCATTTTTGGCGTGTGTTTGCGAGGTGAGGAGAAGTGACAAGCGTGGCGGAGGAGCTTTGTTCATTCGTGTTATTGATGGCCTTATTAGGAGGAGGAGGAGGAGGAGGAGGAGGAGGGGTGAAGAGGTAGGTGTGGAAGTATGAGAAGCGTGGGTGGAGGGAGAAGGAAGAAGAGGAGGAGGAGGAGGGAGGAGTGGAGGGCATGGAAGGAGCGTGAAGAGGAAGATATAAATATGTAGACGGAGGAGGAGGAGGAGGAGGAGGACTTTTCTTGTTACTTTTTTTTCTTTCTTTTCCTCTTTTTTTCCTCCTCCTCCTCCTCCTCCTCCTCCTCCTTCACTTCCACCACCCCCTGAAAAAAAGTGGAAACAGGAATAAGGAAGGTGGATTTATTTTATTGTATTTGTATTTGTATTTATTTTATCTTTATTTTAGTCTATATATTTTTGTTATTTTATATTTTTTGTGTTGAGAAAAAAATATATTTAGACGTAATACAAGAACTTAAAAGCTGCTGTTACAAATTTAAAAAAAACTAATCAATATATAAACAAATAATTAATACATAAGAAAAAGAACGAAGAAAACTTATCAAAAAATCTTAAATAGGGAAACAAACATACATATAATTGGACAGAAAATAAGTCCGTTAGTCTTTCACTCTGGCAAACGTAAAATTGATCTCCATACATTAGTAAATAGTATGAAAATAGAACAGGGGAGAAGAAAAGAGGAGGAGGAGGAGGAGGAGGAGGAGGAGAGGGAGGGGAGGTCCATAACAAAAGTGATGAGAGATGAAAGATTGTGAATGAAAGAGGAAGAGGAGGAGGAGGAGGAGGAGGAGGAGGAGAAGGGGGTGGAGGGGGGAGGTAAAGTGAGTGGGTGGGGGTGAGAGAGAGGTAATGAAGGGGAGGAAGAAGGGGGCTGAGAGAGGGGGGCGAGGGGGGGGGGAGATATACTATGGAGGGGCGTGGGGGTGGCGTGGGTGGCGATAAGTGATTAGAAACGCCTTGTCAGGGGAGAGAAAAGGTAGAAGGGATGGAGAGAAATGGGAAGGGATTGGAGGGAAGGGGAGGGAAGGGGGAGGGAAGATGTCTCAATCCTATGGTGTTTAATCGGTGAGAAAGTCTTTTTTTTTCCTCTCTCTCTCTCTCTCTCTCTCTCTCTCTTCCTTCCCTTCTTTTCTCTGTTTCTTTCGTTCTTTCTTTCTTTCTCTCTCTTTTTTTTCTTTCCTCTTCTTTCCCTCCATTTTTCTCTTCCTCCCTCCTTCCTTCCTTCCTTCCTTCCTTCCTTCTTCCTCCCTTTACACACACACACACACACACACACACACACACACACGTTCCCGGCCCAGCGTGTGATCTGTCCGCACCTCTTCAAAACTGATCTATTTTGCGGTCTTGTTTGTAAGTGTTTGACCTCTTTTGACCTGACCTAAGTGGAGAGAGAGAGAGAGAGAGAGAGAGAGAGAGAGAGAGAGAGAGAGAGAGAGAGAGAGAGAGAGAGAGAGAGAGAGAGAGAGAGAGAGAGAGAGAGAGAGAGAGAGAGAGAGAGAGAGAGAGAGAGAGAGAGAGAGAGAGAGAGAGAGAGAGAGAGAGAGAGAGAGAGAGAGAGAGAGAGAGAGAGAGAGGAAGAAAAGGAAGTAAAGAAATAAAGAGAACTGTGAGTGGGTAAAGTAAAGAGAGGAGAAAAAAGAAAGAAGGAAGGAAGGAAGGAAAGAAAAGACAAAGAAACGAAGATAAGAAAAATGAGGGATAGAAAAAAATACGTGACTAAAGAAGACGAATAAGGAAAGCCAATGTAAGAAGATGGAAACAGAAGAAAAAAAAAGTTACAAAAAAATGACGTGAAGGGAGGAGTGAGTGGAGGGAAGGAAGGAAAGAAAAGACAGAGAAATGAAGAGAAAGCAAAGAGCGAGTAAGATAGGGAATGAAGGCACCCGAGAACCATAGCAAAGGAGACATTGAGGGAGAGAAAGAGAGGGAGGGAAAAGGGCAGGATAGAACGAGAAGAAGGAAAAAGTTACGAAATTAAAAAAATGATTAAGGACAAAGGCACCCGAGAACCATAGCAAAGGAGACATTGAGGGAGAGAAAGAGAGGGAGGGAAAAGGGTAGGATAGAACGAGAAGAAGGAAAAAGTTACGAAGTTAAAAAAATGATTAAGGAAAGTGAAAAAGAAGTAAGGAAAGGCGTAGAGAAAGGAGGGAAGGAGTTAGAGAAAATAATAAAGGGGAGAGGGAGGGACAAAGATAAGAGGAAGGAGAGAGAGTTGAGGAATTAAAAGAAGGAAAAATGAAAGGAGGTTAGAAGTTAAATAATCATAGAAGAGAAAGGAAAGGAAGGAAGGCAGAGAGTGAAGGAAATAAAAGAAGGAAAAATGAAAGGAGAGAAGGCGTTAAAGAATCATAGAAGAGAAAGGAAAGGAAGGGAGGCAGAGTGAAGGAAATAAAACAAGGAATAAGGGAAGGGAAGGGAAGGAGTTAGAGGGACAGGATAACCCTACTTGGAGAAGGCAAGGAGGGTCAAATCAAGGGTCAAATCCCCCCTTGAGTCCTCTTTAGGGGCTTCAGAAGGCTAATCGAGGTCACTCATGCCCCGCCGTGACCCGAAATGACCCAGTTAGTCACGCCTCGGCCCAATGGAGGTCAAGAGTCGTTCATTGTCTGTCTGTCTGTCTGTCTGTCTATCGAGAGAGAGAGAGAGAGAGAGAGAGAGAGAGAGAGAGAGAGAGAGAGAGAGAGAGAGAGAGAGAGAGAGAGAGAGAGAGAGAGAGAGAGAGAGCGGTATCAAAGACAATATCAACACAGCTAAGAGGAGTAGGTCAGGATGAGGAGGAGGGGAGGGGATGGAGGTGAGGTGGTGGTGATGGGGGTGGGGGTGGAGGTGAGGAGGGAGAGGGGTGATGATGGAGGAGGGAGATGAGAGGAAAGGGATGGGAGAGAAAGTGGAGGTGGGAGGGGAGAGGGGAGAAGAGTGACAGCAGGGAAACACCACCACCATCACCACCACCATCTCCACCATAACCACCACCACCGCCACCACCATTCACCCCTCTCCATATCCACTCCACTACACTCCATTCACAAAGACTTTCCAATAGCCAGCCACCTGCCGTCCTATCTCTCTCTCTCTCTCTCAAATTGTTTGTCGGAACAAAAGTATCAGAGAGAGAGAGAGAGAGAGAGAGAGAGAGAGAGAGAGAGAGAGAGAGAGAGAGAGAGAGAGAGAGAGAGAGAGAGAGAGAGAGTCGGTAATATATATTTAGTTGGAGCTCATTTTGTGTTGGGTGACTCGCTCGCTGGATTTTTCCTTTTTTCCGACGAAGCAACAATTTCTTTTCATCCTGTGTTACCTGCGAGCTTAAAAGGAGGAGGAGGAGGACGAGAAGATAGCGAGGCACTCAATGGCACCCTCTTCCTATCAGTGTGTGTGTGTGTGTGTGTGTGTGTGTGTGTGTGTGTGTGTGTGTGTGTGTGTGTGCCATCTCAGTACAGTACGGTTTTGGTCTTACAAGTGTTTTTTTTATTCAGTTACTTTTGGATCTCTCTCTCTCTGTCACTTCACTATACTACACATTTATATTCTCCGCACCCTACCCCACCCCGCCCCGCCCCACCCTCGCCCTGCCCCGCCCCGCCCGTGCCATGCATACTACCAGCCCCACACCACTCCTTCCCGACTCACCCCCTTGTCCTCTGTCCTCGCCCCTCCAAAGGACACTCGCCATCTGGAACACTTGACCACCGAAGTCCTGCGGCGAGGGCTAACAAGGTGACACTTCTAGAAAGGCGAGGAGGAGGAGGAGGAGGAGGAGGAGGAGGAGAAGAAGGATAAATGGGTCTATGTCACGAAAGGTGTTGGTATGAGAGAGAGAGAGAGAGAGAGAGAGAGAGAGAGAGAGAGAGAGAGAGAGAGAGAGAGAGAGAGAGAGAGAGAGAGAGAGAGAGAGAGAGAGAGAGAGAGAGAGAGAGAGAGAGAGAGAGAGAGAGAGAGAGAGAGAGAGAGAGAGAAAGGTGGGGGAAAATGAATGAATGAATGAATTAATTAAAATGAATGAGTGAATGAATGAATGAAGGAAGGAAGGAAAGTCAGGAGTAAGCATGAGAGTAAGTAAGGATTGAGGGGACGAAAGCTGATGATGGTTCTAATAGCTGATAATAAGGAATAAGACATACACTCGGGCAGTTTATAACATGCGAATATAATATAATAACAGCTGACCAACCCAAGTAACAGAATGGCACTCCTCAAGGGACGGGAATGGATAGGACGTGCTCGAGGTTAGGGAGAGAAGGAAGGAAGGAAGGAAGGAAGGAAGGAAGGAAGAAGGAAGGAAAGGAAAGGAGATAGAGGTGATGCTGACGTGAGCTTTAGGAATATGTACAAGCGTAAGGGAGAGAAAGAAGGAAAGAAGGAAGGAAGGAAGGGAGGGAAGGGGATAGAGGTGAGGGTGACATGAGCTTGGGGCGTAAGGTAGAGAAAGAAGGAAAGAAGGAAGGAAGGAAGGGAGGAAAGGGGATGGAGGTGAGGGTGACATGAGCTTGAGGAATAAAGAGAGAAAAAAGGAAGGAAGAAAGGAAGGGAGGGAAGGGGATGGAGATGAGGGTGACATGAGCTTGGGGCGTAAGGTAGAGAAAGAAGGAAAGAAGGAAGGAAGGAAGGGAGGGAAGGGGATGGAGGTGAGGGTGACATGAGCTTGGGGAATAGGGAGAGAAAAAAGGAAAGAAGGAAGGAAGGAAGGGAGGGAGGGAAGGGGATGGAGGTGAGCCTGACGTAAGCTTGGGGCGTAAGGTATAGAGAATGAGAAAAGAAGAAACAAAGGAAATATTAGGGAGAATGGCAGGAATGTAGGATTTGAGGAATGAAAAGGGAGAGGGGAAGAAGGAAAAGAGAAAGGAGGAAAAGGAAATAGGAGGAATAAGAACTGAGATTGAGGAGGGCGTGGAGGAAAAAGAAGGGAAGAAGAAGAAGAAGGAATAAGAGGAGAATGAGGGGAGGAGAAGGAGGAAATGAAGGAGCAGAAATAAAAGGAAGAAAAAGAAGGAAGAAAAAGATGATGGAAGAAAGAAGGAAGAAGATGAAAAGGAATACGAGAAGAGGATGAAGAATAAGGAATTTGGAGAATGAGGAGGAGGAGGGGGAGGAGGAGGAGGGGGAGGAGGAGGAGGAGGTTAAGGGGTCTCGTTACTCTTGTTCTTGAGGTCCTTCCAATGCCTCTGATCCTTCCTCTCTTTCCTCCCTCCCTCCCTTCTTCCCTCCCTCTCTCCCTCTCTTCTTTCCTCCATTCCTCCGACCACCTCTCCGTATTTCCTACCTTACGTTCCTCCCCTTCGTTCTCTCTCTCTCTCTCTCTCTCTCTCTCTCTCTCTCGCACCACTACGAACAAGAATAAGAAGAAAAAGAAGAAGAAGAAGAAGAAGAAGAAGAAGAAGAAGAAGAAGATTGAGAAGGAAAAGATGATGATGAAGAAGAAGAAGAAAAAGAAGAAGAAGAAGAAGAAGAAAAAGAAGAACAAGAACAACAACAACAAAACACACACACACACACACACACACACACACACACACACACACACACACACACACGCGGTTTATCTAATGCGTCGGTGGACAAGAGAGTGAATCGGAGAAACACAGATTGACACCAATAGACCTGCCCTTTCTCCGCCCCCCTCCGTCTTTCCTTACCCTCTTCCCTCCTCCTCCTTCTCCTCCTCCTCCTCCTCTTTCCCTCCCCTTCCCTTTACCTGCCTTCTATCTCCTCCTTCACTTTCCTCACCTTCATTCCCTTTCTTTTCTATTTTCCTCACCTTCACTTTGTCATTTTCCCCTCACATTCATGCCTCACTTTTTCCTCCTTCCCTCACTCATTTTCATTTATCCCTCCCTCACCTTCCTCCCTCCCCCCCTCAGCTTTCTTCCCTCATTCACCTTCCTTCCATCCCTCCTTCACCTCTTTTCCTCCCCTCCTTCACTTTCCCTCACCTTTCTTCCCTCCATTCTTCCCCTCCATTTCCTCATTTTCCTTCCATTCCTCCTTCACCTTCCTTCCCTCCATCCCTTCATCCTTACCTCACCTTTCCTCTCCCTCTCCTTCCCCCTCTCCCCCCTCCCCCTTACCCCCCCTTCGCCCCTCGCAGCCTCCCAACGCACGCGGTAAATTCTAAACAAACAATGTATTTGCCCACGAAAACAAAAACGGGACTTTAGACAATTGGGGCGGCCCTCCTCTCTCTCTCTCTCTCTCTCTCTCTCTACCATCTGCAAGGAGGAGGAGGATGAGAAAAAGGAGGGCAGTGAAAATAAATATTGTCGTTTCATCAATGTTTCTTCATGTTTATATATATATTTTTTACTTTGACATGATCAGAGTTCGATATCTATCTATCTATCTATCTATATAATATGTAATGTTCTCTCTTCTCTTTTTTTTTACGCACGTTGCGTCGGTTGTGTGTGTGTGTGTGTGTGTGTGTCGGTGATCGATCGATGGACGAACGATAATTTCTGGGAGGGAAAGTGCGTTATTCTGAATGGCGCGCCTTTGATCCGCGCTCTTCTTGCTTGAACGGTTTTCCTCAATGCGAGAATGTGCACGGCCCGCGCCGGCAGCCAGCCGCCGACGCCCGCCCGACAAACACCAAACTCTCCTCCTCTGCTCTTCCTTTCTCTCCCGCCTCTGCTGCAGCCTCGCCGATGCCCAGGGGAAGAATTACGTGTCCCGAGCCATTTTCCATCTTTCTTCCCTCAAGTAAACACAATTATCGGACGCAATGAATGAGTGGCTGAATGAATGTCCAGCCGCCTCCTCCTCCTCCTCCTCTTCCACCCTCACTCGGAGTCTTCCTTTCATCGCTCACCGCACCACTTTTTGCCACACCCCGCCCCGCTCCTGCCTCACCTGCCCCGCAAACCGCTCAGCATTCCTGTGGCGCCGATAAAACAAGTGACAAACGCTGTGAAAACTCTTCAGGCGCTCGACGGCGCCTTAAAAATACAATTTTTATATCGTGCTGCGGCAACCCCATCTGAGCGATGCCCACCAGCAAGCAGGACTGACGCACCAGCAGCGTTCCCTCCTTCGACGTCGCCTACTGCCTCGTGGCGCCCTCGGCGGCACCCGCTCCTGCCGCAGCCGTCACCGACCACGACAAATCCTTCGTGCCGGCCGCCAAGGTGAAGAAAACAAGGCGCTGAAGGACTCTGGCGTGTCGTCGCGAAAAGTAGTCCCCACCAAATTCGTTGCGGCCATTGTTATTCTATTGTCCGTCAACGAGCGAAACGCCATCTGCCGCCAGAGACAAGAGATTAACCGGCCATCCCGCGCACACGCGGTGGCGGGGCGCGGCGCCGAGGCACACGACCATGCCCCTTGCCGCCCCGCGCACAGGGCCGAAGGGCGTCGGCAGGGGTGTGGAGGGTTGCGTCCCCCAGGCGGAGGCAACAAGTAGGAGCGGGGGACACAGGGCGCGCAGAGATTTAAATGATGATCATGTCACAGTTATTTAATCAATATTTACGGCGGATTGCCAGGCATAAATCATACCACTAACAACAAGCCCGCCGTCATGTCTGCCCTTTAAATGGACTGCCTTATTCAAATTAACCTTTTTTTCCCTTTCCTCCTCCGTGCGGCGGCGGCGACGGGGCGGGCCAGCGGGCACGTGTGGCTGCGTCAGGTTCCAGCAGCCTCCTGCCACGGGGGCGGGGCGGCGGCGCGTGGCGGGCAGGCAATCGGCGAGATGATCAGCTGATGCCCGAGTGTGTGTTGCTTCAGAGGGATAACATTGCCGGGCTCAAAAGGGAGATTACAAGGGAGATAACGTCAATTACACTGAAAAGAGGCGATGCTGCCTTCCATTCGCTACTAATGGAAGAGGAGGAGGACGAGGACGAGGACGAGGAGGAGCATGGCGACAAGAACAAGAACACGACGAAGATAACAAGAAGGGGAGTTGGAGGAAGAAGGAGGATGGTCTCGGAATAATTTTTCTTTTGTCACTTAATGTTAACAAAATAGATATATAAGCGTGAGAGGAAAAGGTAAAATAAATAGTTAGCTGCCCATTATTGAGGCTCATTGCTGTAACATGATAACTATTATGACTTTAACTAATATTTACAAGATGAAGAGGAGGACCCCACAAAGGACACTGTTCCCTCTTCTTCTAATTAAGAGGAGAGAAAAGAGAAAACTGAAAGGGGAATAAAGAAGGGAGGCTCATGTGGCAGGATTCCCTTTCTTGTGAAGCTTCTTCCTGTTATATTTGTATTTGTGTGTGTGTGTGTGTGTGTGTGTGTGTGTGTGTGTGTGTGTGTGTGTGTGTGTGTGTGTGTGTGTGTGTGTGTGTGTGTGTGTGTGTGTGTGTGTGTGTGTGTGTGTGTACTCGTATCTTAAAATCGATCAATCGATGGGGGCATACGTCGTGGGGCGCGTCGCCTCGCCCACCCTACAACGCAAAGTCCGGGGGCTCCTCCGGGCAAAACCCCATTCAGGCCCCTTCCCATCCTGAGTACCTCCCGGCAGGATCTATTGACTTGCTTCAGCCACGAACTCGGTGGGCGTCCCCTTGGCCTCCTCCACTCAGTATTGTCTCTTGCTGAGACAACCCGATGAGCAGGATCGGCTTCTGGGTCGCGTGCCACGTGCCCGTATAGCCGGAGTTGGCGTTGACGGACTATGCAGGTAATATAATATGTTGACTCAGTCTCACGGAGTAGTCGCCGGTTTGACAAAAAGTCATTCCAGCGATATCCCATGATTCTACAGAGGCCATGTCTCACGCCCATGGAGTAAGACAGGGAGCACAAGGAACTTGAAGATCCGGATCTTTGTCCTTCTGCACAGGTATCGACAACGCCATATACTCGTGCTGAGCGAGTACATAACACCGTGGGCCAGGTCAATCCGCCGTGAGACTTCCTGGCGAGACTCAGCATTGCTCTGAACTACTCTATCAAGGTATGTGAAATTTTTCGAGATGTCAATGTCCTCGTCAAACTCGTTAAGTCTTGGATCTGAAGGTCATTGGGTTTTGATCACTCTTGGGTACTCGCCCCCTTCCTTAACCACACACACACACACATGCTGGGGGCCGTAACACTTCAGCTCACATACACCCGTGAAGTGAGTGAATCCCTGACTGCCTGACGCCCAGCACCCACTCACTGCTGGGCGGACAGGAGGACGGGGGTATAGAGACTGCCCATCAGTCTACACTCCGCCCGGTAATCGAACTCAGGTCATCTAGGTTGTGAGTCGAGCATGTCAACCACTGCACGAGGAAGGAAGTTTTTTTTTTTTTTGTGTGTGTGTGTGGGGTCTCTCTCTCTCTCTCTCTCTCTCTCTCTCTCTCTCTCTCTCTCTCTCTCTCTCTCTCTCCGCTCATCATCATCATTTGTCATGTCGCATCAGCGCGTGGCAGGACCTGACGTGAATCTGAAGGAAGGGGAGAGGGAGGAGAGCTGAGGGGAGGGGGGGAGGGAGGGCTGGGGAGAAGAGGGGAGGAGAGGGGACGGAATGGGAGGAAAAGAGAAGAGGGTACAAAGGAGGAGAGGGGGAGAGGAGAAATGGGAGCCCAAGAATGAGGGGAAAGGAGAGGGAAGGGAAGGGATGGCGGGGAAAGGGGAGAGGAGGAGAGTGAAGGGCCGTATGGCTTGCCGCGGGTGAAAACACTTCCCTGTAAAACTTTTTATCGCGACAATCACCAAACCCACTGCCCGGGGACCGTCGGCGAGGGGGAGGCGGGGAGAGCGTCCTTCCGGCCTATACAACACTGACAGGTCGCGCTGAAGTAACTAAACGAGAAAGTACAATATTCTAAATGACTTTTATTCCACTTGAGAGAAAAAAAATACGATTGAAGGTTCCTTTTGACGTTTAGTAAGAAAACATTAACACTACAACAGATGAAAAGTGTCAGAAAAAGTATAAAGTTATTGTCATTGTAAACATTGCCTTTGTATACGGTGAAGCCCATCAAGAGTTAGAAACAACAGAAGAAATAGAAACAGAAATGGATCGCGGTGTCACAAACTTGGATTTATGAACATGTCGGCTACTTGTACCATTAACTAAGAAGGAGGCGACGAACTGAACAAGAAATAATGAAAAGCAGACGTAGAGAAAATTCCAAAAAAATCATTAAAGGTGTGTGTGTGTGTGTGTGTGTGTGTGTGTGTGTGTGTGTGTGGTGGGAAGGGCACACTACATACCTTCCTCCGTAGTTGTGGCCCGAACAGACACACCACCTCAGAAAGGGGCTATGGGGGGGTGGAGGAGCCCTTGCTGTGGTGGGCCTCGCAGCCGCCTCTGTGGGAAGGGATGAAACAAGGCAGATTAGCAAGCGGTCAATGTGTTCCGCGCCTTCAAATGTTTCAGCTTTCCAGGGTTATGATAATAGAGTTTAATTTTAACCTTTTATATCCACTACCACCACCACCATCACCACCAGCAATCCTCCTCCTCTTCTTCCTCTTCCTCATCATCATCATTAACCATTACTAGTACCGTACAGGATAAAGGCCTTTCTCAACGTGTTCCACCTCTGTCTTGTACTGTACTCTATCCTGCTCAGGTATATAGTTTTAATTTCATCTATCCACCAGCTGGTCCTCTATCCGCCCTGACTTCTACGATTGCTGCGTTGCCACTCTGTTACTTTGGTCGTCTGTCTTTTAAGGGTTTTGAACATATTAATACCCGCTCGAGTCCACTTCTTATTCTTATTCGTTATAGAAATATCTTTAACCTCTGTCTGTTTCCTATTTCACGTTTTTCGCTTCCTGTCGATCCATAACTTTTCTCTTTTCTCTCCGTTCCTCTTTGTACGGTTCTTATGTTTCTGAGCATTTTGTGAGGTGACACGTTTTTACTACTACTACTACTACTGCTACTACTGCTACTACTATTACGACTACTACTACTACTACTGCTACTACTACTATTACTACTACCACTACCACAACCATCAATAAAACTAATCAACAAAACGTCCGCTACGATGAAAAACAAAACAAAAAAAAACTAACAACAGCTACGACAGCGACAATAAAATCAACACTATTAACAAGCATCACAAATCACCATATGTAAAATCTTTTAAGTCAACCACACACACACACACACACACACACACACACACACACACACACAGAGCACCCCGTCACACTATCCCTCATACCCTCTTCTCCCCTTTTCCCTCCGATACAAGCCTTCCCTCCACACCCCTCCCCTCCCCCCTTCCCTCATGCCCAGGACGGAGGGAGGGAGGGGCGGGCAGCTGGTCTGAAGGAGGCACACCCGGCCTGCACTTTCCCTCCCTCCCTCCCTCCCCTTCCCTCTCTTCCTCTCTCTCTCTCGCTCTCTCTCTCTCTCTCTCTCATCGTCGGCTATACTATTAAATCGCTCACGAAGGAGACCACACAGCAGAAGCCACGTCAGTCAGTTAGTCAGTCAGTCAGTCAGTCAGTCAGTCGGTCAGTCAGTCTGCTATGAGCCCAGTGAGTGAGGGACCAAGTGAGGCAAGTCAATCAGCTTGTCAGTCAGTCAGTCAGTCAGTCAGTCAGTCTGCTATGAGCCCAGTGAGTGAGGGACCAAGTGAGGCAAGTCAGTCGGTCAGTTAGTTAGTCAGTCAATCAATCAGTCCGTCAAGTCAGTCAGTCAGTCAGCTTGGTTAGTCAGACTGATAAACTACAATGCCTGACTTGTTACATATGATTTCTAACTGCTACGTCGGTGTCAGTCCAGGATTCCATCAAATACCTACTCATTTAAAAGCAATCAGTTAGTTCGGTAAGTGGTTAGTTATTCAGTAAGTATAGGTAAGTCAGTCAGTATCACGGTTTGGTTTTAGTCACTCAGTCAGCCAGTCAGACAGTCATTTCATCAGTCAGTCTCAGTGTGTTAATAAGCCATTCGTTTTTTTCATTAGGCAGCTCGTTAATCAGCGGCCTAATATTTCCGCTGCAGAGTCACGAGTGCATGAAATTATTAAGTATGGTTGATATATTCCATTAGTAAGGCGGTCTGGGCAGCAGGGCGAATGGAATTGGAGGAAGAGATAATAGATATAGATAGATAGATAGATAGATAGATAGATAGATAGATAGATAGATAGATAGATAGATAGATAGATAGATACCCAGTCAACCAGTCACTCATCCAACCACCGAGCCACTTCGTCACTCATCCACCACACCAGTCAACCAGTCACTCACAGTCAACCACACACCCAGACACTCATCTAACCACCCAGTCAACCAGTCACTTACACAGTCAACCACACACACATAGTCAGCCACTCATTAATCCACCCAGTCGGCCAGTCACTGACATAGTCAACCACACATCCAGTCACTCATCTAACCACCCCGTCAACCAGTCACTCACACAGTCATCCACACACACAGTCAGCCACTTATTCATCCACCCAGTCAACCAGCCACTCACACACTCGACTACACAAACATAGTCACTCATCCAACCACCCAGTCAACCAGTCACAGTCAACCACACACACACATTGTCACTCATCCAACCACCCAGGCAAGCGCCCAGCCCGTCACCCAACCAGCCAGTCAGTCCCGCCGAGTCAGCGTGCAGCCATCAGTCAGCAGTGTGTGGACGGCCAGTTAGGGTGTCCCGCCCCCTGCCACGCCCCCCACGAGACGCCCCGAGACGCCAAGATGGATTACACCCATGAATAATGAGGCGACGAGGGCGGGAGGGATGGCTGGGCGGGAGGAGGGTGGCGGGCGATGTAGGGAAGGGGGTGGTAGTGTGATGTGTGGTGGTCTGTAGCATTGTGATTGTAGTAGTAGTAGTAGTAGTAGTAGTAGTAGTAGTAGTAGATGTAGTAGTGGTAGTGGTAGTAGTAGTAACAGTAGTAGTAGGAGCAGCGGTTCCCATGTCTATACAGTATATTCGGCAGCGCTACCAATGGGCCAAGTCAATCAAGAGTGGCCCTGAGACAGCCTACATACATACCCGCGCAAAGGGCTAGCCGAAAAAATAAAAAAAATAAACAGTAGTAATCGTAGTAGAATCAGCGGCAGAGAAAAAAAAAACTGTCATAATCATCGTAAGCGACCAAAACACCAATTTCTTTGATGCTACATAAAAAAAAAATCACTTCATACACTTTCTCTATCACACACACACACACACACACACACAAGAAAAAAAATACTAGCACTCATTCACAACCACAAATATAAAACAAAGCAAAACTACGCCATATAAAGCGCAGCACAAGATCCACAGACAGCCAGACAAACAGACAGACATGACAACCCATCTCAGTTCAAACCTTTCTGACAGCCTGCAACGCGAGAGGAACCGAACGTCCTAAGCAAGCGTTTATGTCTGAGGTGAGTCTGTCTGGCACGAGTGAGGGAGAAAACAGGCGCGCTAAAACAGGTCCATCCCATGACGAGGAAAGTGCATGTGAGGGAAGGAAGGAAGAAGGAAAGGAAAAAGGGAAGGAGGGAGTATGAGAAGAGAGAGTGGGTAAGGAAAAAAGTACGATAGATAGATAGAGAGAGAGAGAGAGAGAGAGAGAGAGAGAGAGAGAGAGAGAGAGAGAGAGAGAGAGAGAGAGAGAGAGAGAGAGAGAGAGAGAGAGAGAGAGAGAGAGAGAGAGAGAGAGAGAGAGAGAGAGAGAGAGAGAGAGAGAGAGAGAGAGAGAGAGAGAGAGAGAAAGGGCGACAGATGGAGAGAACCACGAAAAACGCAACATGAGCAGAGTGAGAGAAAAGAACATACGGTCATGCAGTGCGGTATGGGAGGCTGACGGTCATGCAGGCAATAAAATGAAGCAGACAGGTAGAGGGAGGGAGAGAGAGGGAGGGAGGGAGGGAGAGAGGGAGAGGGAAAGAACGGACGGACATTCAGTATGGGAGTCAGGCAGTCATGCAGCGTGGCAAACAGACAAGCAATAAACGAAACAGGTAGGATGACGGAAAAAGGGAAGAGGGAGAGGGAAGGAGAATGTATGGCGGGGTGAAGGGAACCATGCATGACCAGAGAGAGAGAGAGGAACTGAAGTAAGGGTGTGGGAGAGGGGAGGAGAAGGGAGAAGAGAAGGCTGACCCGTGGGAAGGGAGGAAAGGAGAAAGAGATAAGACGAAAGAAAAACGGAGATAAAACACGAAAAAGAATAATATCGGCATCATAATATAAGTAAAAAAAGTAGAAAATATAAGACACAGAAAAACGAAAAATCATGGAAAGGAGAAAGACGGACATGGCAAAAAAAAAAAAAGAGAAGGGGAAAGAAAGCGATTATAAAAATGACAGGAATATTAGAAGGAAAGGAGTTAAAAAAATACTGAATGACTGAGTGATTAAGTGAGTGAGTGAGTGAGATGTACGTGTGTGCGTGTGCGTGTGTGTGTGTGTGTGTGTGTGTGTTATGAAAAGAGGTATGGGAAGGCAACCGACAAGCCGCACAAGCATACACACACAAAAAAAAAAAGGAAACGCAATATGAGCCCAGTGAATGACCACCATAGGGGCATGCAATATGGGAGGTGGGCAGCCATGCAACGAGGCAAACAGGCAGAAGGGCAGCCAGTCAGTCATGCAGGCAGGTAGAGGAGGGAGGAAGAGGAGGAGGGAGGAGGAGAGGGAGGCACGAGGGAAAGGGGAGGATATGGGATGAGGGTTTGAAGAGTGCAGGGGGAACAAAAAAGAAAGTTAAGATGAAGTAGAATAAAATAAACACGAACACCAACAAAGAGAGAAAAGCAATATGTAGAGAAAAGAAAAAAGAAAGACACGCTAAGTTTAAAAGTAGAAAATATTAGCTTCAGAAAAAACGAAAATGAAGGAATGGAGTAAGAAGGAGATGAATGATGAGAAAGAATGATGGAAGAGAAAGGGAAAGAAAACGATTTTATGATGAGAAGGAAGATGAGAAGGAAAATAGAGGGAAAGAAGTTAAAAAGAATGACTGATTGAGTGATTGTGAGTGAGTGACTGAGTGAGACAAGCCTTGAAAAAAAAGTGAAAAAAAGTATGAAAAGGAGGAGAAAAGGAAATTGCTGAAGAGATCGAAAAAATATACAAGTTTAAAAGAATGAATGATTGAATTATTGAGTGAATGAGTGAGTGAATGAGACAAACCTTGAAAAAAAAGTGAAAAGTGTGAAAAGCAGGAGAAAAGGAAATTGCTGAAGAAACCGAAATAAACACACAAATACTTATAATAAAAAGGAAAAGAAAGCGAGGGGAGAGACAGACGAGTAGGAAAACAGCAATACAAGACCCATGCATGAAAGTCCATCACACAAACAGCGATGAAAAGAGGTATGGGAGGGAAAGCAATAAGCCACAAAAACATGCAACATAAGAACAGTGAGAGAAACGAACATACGGGCGCGCAGTATGGGAGGCAAGCCATCATGCAGCGTGGCAAACGGGTGGGAGGGCAGCCAGGCAGTCATGCAGGTAATGAGCGGAGCAGGCAGGCAGAGAAAGAGGGAGGGAGGGAGGGAGGGAGGGAGAAGGCAGAGAGAGATGTGGAGACGGGGAAGCCACCCTGACACACCACCTTCCTTCTCCTCTCCTCTCTCTCCATCTCTCCACCGCCCCACTTTGGGGTCCAGTGTTTTCGGTGTTTGTGGTGTGGGGAGCAGGAGTGGGAAGTGAAAGAGATGTCAAGGAGTGAAAACATGAGCAGATTTAAAGCAAAAAATAAACAAAATACCAATATGGAGAAGGAGAAGTGAGTAAAAATGAGAGACGGGAAGGAGATGATCGTTATAAGTATGAAACTGTCTTAAAAGAGGAAAAAAATATAAAGGAAAGGGAGGAAGGGAGAACGAAAAGAAGGGTGCTGGACGGGGAGACAGAATGGCGTGAAGAGGCGTCATGCTCAGCTTCACCAGGAGAGATGGAGGGAAGGAAGGGAGGGAGGGAGGAATGGAGAGGGGAAGTGAAGGGAGAGGGAAGGAAGGGTCGCCATGCACAGCTTCACCAGGTTATATATGAGAGACAGAGGGAAGGAAGGGAGGGAGGGAGGAATGGAGAGGGGAAGTGAAGGGAGAGGGAAGGAAGGGAGGGAGGGAGGAATGGAGAGTGGAAGTGGAGGGAGAGGGAAGGAAGGGTCCACTATGAGCCACGTTATATTTGAGAAGAGTGGGATGGAGGGAAGGAAGGGAGGGAGGGAGGAATGGAGAGGGGAAGTGGAGGGAGGGAAGGGAGGAAAAGGAGGGTCGTCATGCATAGCTCCACAGGTGACCATTATGAGCCTGGAGTGTGTTGACTCGCCGCGTGACGGACAGACGCGTGTCATGCAAAGCGCCGCGCGGAGTGACAGTCGCTGCTCATTGCTGCCGCGGCGGGGAGCACGTGACCCGCCTGTGTGCGTGACGGCTGACACACACACACACACACACACACACACACACACACACATGCATGAACGCAAGCACACACGCACGCACACACACACACACACACACATACACACACACACATGACTGTTAAGTACTCGTGTTACGCGTTGCCTTAGGGGTGCACAGCTGTGTTAGTTACTGCTATTGTTCTCTCTCTCTCTCTCTGTGTGTGTGTGTGTGTGTGTGTGTGTGTGTGTGTGTGTGTGTGTGTGTGTGTGTGTGTGTGTGTGTGTGTGTGTGTGTGTGTGTGAGAGAGAGAGAGAGAGAGAGAGAGAGAGAGAGAGAGAGAGAGAGAGAGAGAGAGAGAGAGAGAGAGAGAGAAAATACAATGTGGTGTGCTACATACTACTGTGTGTAAATATGTGTGTGTATGTGTACCTACCATGGACATATGAACGTTATCATACATGTATGTATAAGTATTTCATTGATTTGAGCCAATAGCGTCAGTAGGCTTTCATGATGGGGCCTGCTGGCCGGTCCTAGCCCGTTAAAGGCGCCGGCAAGTGTTTATAGTGGCGTCATATTGCTTGGCTTATCTTGCCCCCCGGAGCTCCTCTTGATTCTCTTCAGAGAGTTTCGCAAGGGTCTGGGTCAATAGGTGGTCTTCAGGGCAGCATGTGGGTTGTCTTGGGCCACTCGGCGGTGAATGAATATTGTCAGCTGGTAGCGGCGGGCGGTACGCGAACCCGGGTCCTCCAGGACGCCGCAGAGGGAGAATGAAAGGGAGAGGCAGAGGGGAAGGGGAGAGGAGTCGGAGGAAAAGTAAATATTTTCAAACAAATAAACAATTTTCAGTCATCGTCGAGTGGTGGAAGATTACCTACATGCTGCCCAGATCGTCAATCAACCCTAATTTCAGCAACTTCGTCAAGAGGAGCACCGGGGTGCAGCATGGGCCAAGCAAGAGTCACACATCACGGCAGCCACTATACCACCACTCGCCTGCGCCACTGGGTCCTGCAAGAGGCCCCTCAGGAGAGCCTATCGGCGTTACAGGCAGCACATATATATATATATATATATATATATATATATATATATATATATATATATATATATATATAGATATATATATATATATATATATATATAATGTACGACGGTTTGGAGACAAAGCGAGAGAGGTAAGACTAGGACGGTTTGGGAACGAGAACAGGAAAGCGAGAACAGGAAAGCGAGAAAGAGTGAGAGTGAAAGAGAGAGAGGTATAATAAGACAGGTGTGAACTAAGGTGAGGTAAGGGAAAGGGGCATAGGGGAGGTAGGAAGGGACAGGGGGGGAGGTTGTTAGGTTAGGTTAGGGGAGAGGGAGAGGAGGGTAAGGGCAACGGGAGGTGAGGAGAGGGGAGGGGAAGGTGGCGGGAAGAATTAATGCTGGATTACGTACAGTTCATCACCCAAGACGCGTTCAACCGTGCCTTCCTGAATACCAACAAACGCTGACAGAGGGGAGCATTAGACTAATTTCCTGGACATCGAGGTGTTGGAGGGGAAGGTGAAGGGGAGGCGAGGGGAACAGGGAGACGCTGAGGGGTGAAGGGCGAGGGGAGGAGGAAAAGGGAGCTGTTATGAAGATGTGAGGGAGGGAAAGAAGGAGAAAAGGGGAGAGAGAGAGAGAATAATTAGCATAACACATAACACAGTTTTCATCGTAATTTAGTCTGTCTCTCTCTCTCTCTCTCTCAATCGAGTGAGCTAATGAGCTTATGTACTTACGGTCTGACAGGTGTGTGTGTGTGTGTGAGAGAGAGAGAGAGAGAGAGAGAGAGAGAGAGAGAGAGAGAGAGAGAGAGAGAGAGAGAGAGAGAGAGAGAGAGAGAGAGAGAGAGAGAGAGAGAGAGAGAGAGAGAGAGAGAGAGCAAAACATTCATAAAACGCACGATAAATAAAAGTGAAATAGGGAACGGCGCGAAGGTTTTAGAATCAATAAAGAAAATCGATCAATCTGAGAAAATAAGGAAATAGACGAACACTAAAAAATAAATAAAAATACAACAATGGAACCACTTCTGGGGAGGGAGAGAGGAGGGAAGGGAGAGAGAGAGGGGAGAGAGAGGCAGGGCGAAATGAAAAGGGAAGAGAGAGGGAGGGAGAGAAGAGGAGGGAGATGAAGGGGAAAAGAATAAGCGTGGCAGTTCTTTTTCCCCTTTTCTTTCCTCTCCCTTTTTCTTCCTTTTTTCTGTTCTGTTTTCTTCCTTTCTCTTCTTTTCCCTCCCTGTTCTTTTATTCTCCTTTCCTCTCTTCCTCCAATATCCATCCAGTCGCTACCAACTCGCCCACATTATCAGCGCCATTACTTCCCTTTTCCTCCTTTTTCTGCCGTTTTCTTCCTTTCTCTTCATCTTTCTCTTCTCTTTCCTCCCTGTTCTTTTCTTCGCGTTTCCTTTCTTCCTCCAATGTCCATCCAGACGCTACCAACTCGCCCACATTAACACCAGCACCATTACCTCCATTTAAGTAACTATCAACACTATATTTTCCTTCAAACATCCTTTTTCATCACCAGCATCACCTCCATCACCACCACCACCACCACCACCGTTATCCTTACTATCATCGTCAAAACTTATGCCATCATCACCACCACCATCACCACTATAAACCTACAGTATTACCCCTCTTTTTCACTACTCATGACCACGCCTGTCACTACCACCACCACCACCAGCGTGTCTGACGGAAGGGGGGATTGTATTGACATTTTCTGGTGCCAATCATGAGATTAGTCTTGTACGGCGGCTGGTCTGTGTGTGTGTGTGTGTGTGTGTGTGTGTTAGTAGGCCACTGAGGGGAAGCGAGGGGAAGGGGACGTGACGCAGGACAGAAGGGAGAGGAAGGAAAGGGATCGGAAGGGATGGGGCGGGGTGTGACTGGAGGGGAATGGATAGAAGGGGGAGGGAAGGGTAGAGGAAAACGGAAGGGAGAGAAGGAAACAGAAGTGTGAAGGGAGTGGAGAGGAGGTAAGGGACAGGAAAGGAATATAAATGAAGGGGAGATGGTAGGAAAAGGAGAGAGGGGAGGTAGAGGAAGAAGGTGGCGGAGAGAAGAGTGGGGAACGGAACGGAGAGAGGGGAGTAGAAGAGTGTGAAGGGAGTGGAGAGGAGGTAAGGGACAGGAAAGGAATATAAATGAAGGGGAGATGGTAGGAAAAGGAGTAAGGGGAGGTAGAGGAAGGGAAGTGGAGGCGGCGGAGACTGACCGGCAAAAAGCAGTCTTCATTTCATTCTTCGTGGTGGCGTTTGTGCTTCGGTCTCAAGTACGCTTTCGCTTCTTACATCAACTATTTTCAAAGCCAAAAAGGAGATTAGTCGGGTTCTAATGAGTCTTTCTTTACGTTCATGCCACAGAAGAAGGGTCAAACTACCACCAGGGTTATAAATCTACCCCTGGAAATGCTCAAAACTCCTACGAAAGCGTTATCCAATATGTGTACTTGGGCGCCGAAATTTTTATGAATATGGCACTCAGAAAACACGACTTGTGGGCGCTGCGGAGGGAGAAGAGTCGTTAGAACCTTGTCATTGTACCGATTATAAAAGTCTGATTAGCTGCGAAGATAAACGCCGCCAACGCCCCAGCCAAAGCAGCGACCATCGATAATATTAAACCTTTCCATGCATCAAGTCAGTCACATTCAGGTTACACGGCCATTTATGACATGCGGAAAACACCCTCTACTCTACCACCACCTTTCTTTTCTTCTTTATACTGTTTATTCTCATTTCGATCATTTTTGTTATTCTTTATTACAGTTTTATTATTATGTCTTCTGCTTCATAAATTCCTCCGTAATGTTGCATCTCTTTCTATCTTCTCCCGATATTTTCATGCTGACTGCTCTTCTGGACTTACTAAATGCATACCTCTATCCCTGCCACGGGCTCGCTGCACACGAATTTCTGCCCTGGCCCATCCCTATGCTGTTAACATCCCTTATGCAAGAGTTAAGCAGCATCTTCACACCTACATCCCTGCCAACGGTAAACTTTGATACAGCCCTCCTTCGTCTGTATTCCTTCCCTCATAAGACTTGCACGCTTTCAAGAGAGTAGTTGTCAAGCCACCTCTCTAACAGTTTTAAAATATTCAGTTTGGATCTCTTCACTTTTTAGGAGCAGTAAATGCCTCTGATGCAAAAAATAGGAGCGGTCGTAGCAGCAGCAATCGTAGTAGTATGAGACACAGGTTTATAGTATGTGACGCTCTTTCTGTAGGAAGAACATCACATACGATACAGCTGAGCCTCCCTTCCTTGTGTGTGTCTATGCAGTCATGAGTGTCGGGCGGCGATGACGGGGGCGGGGTGCCGGGGAAAAGGGAAAGCAAGGCGCACCCTGGGGACCTACTCCACGGCACCATCCCACGGCCGCTCACCCCGCGCGGCAGCTCCTGAGGGTGCTTGGTGAGCGTAAACACGGAAGTGGAGGGTCGGGGCGGCCGAGAGGTGAGGGGCGCGGCGACTCATTGTGATAATTACCCGCCCCGCCCCGCCCCGTGTGTGCCCCGTGTCCTTAAGTGAGGGCCCCCCGTACCCCTCCCCCGTGCCCCCTGCGTTATGCCTCACATGGGACCCGGACGAGCCTGCCATGTGTGGGACGGAGAGGCGCATGGGCCATGTCGGTGTGCCGGCCCTGGGTGGCCTTGGATGGCGGCACCTGGCCAGGACGCGGCCCGGTGAGCACTGTGCGCACTGGCACGACGCTCCCGTGGGAAGGTAGCACAGAGGCGCCCGCCCAGGCCACGCTGCAAGAGTGACAGCACCTGGCAGGGCACAGTCACATCTCCGAGGCACGGGACGCCCCTCCCCTGAGCATCACCACACCTGAGCCACTGGGGAGGGTCACCCAGTGCCTGAGGGCGGTGGTGGCAGCTTAATGAATCAGACTTTGGGGGCGCGGTAATCCCCGCCACACACCCGCCGCCACTCTGTTATGTCACCCTGACACTACAGGCGGAGGGGCTGACTAACCCTCCCTCTAACCGCGGCGATTATAACACGTACATAACACACACACACACACACACACACACACACACACACACACACACACACGCACACACTATATCTCAATATTTCTATATCTACATATCTATATCAGTATCTGTCTCTGTCTATCTATCTATCTATTTAACATGATAATCATTTCCTTACCTAAGAACTTCATCCTTCCCCTTCAGCCATAAAACACGAATCCCGCGTGAGAACCTTTAGAGCCATTGTAAAGTGCTCGTTTCCTGACGCTTAGATCCGTGGCCAGACAGAGGGACGGAGAGACAGGCGCGCGGCAAAACAATTCAATGAGGACCAGTTAGGGCGTGACGGCCGACTTAATACAGGGAGAGAGAGAAGGGAGAAAAGGAGGGGAGGGAGAGGAGGGGAGAGGTCACGTGTCCGAGTGTTGACCCAGCACGCAAATGACCATCGGAACGGAAACTGAGGCGGTGGGTCACGTGTCTGGAGGGAAGGACCTGATTGGCGGGCTGGGGGGGAGGGGGCTGGGGAGGAGGGCGGTGATGGTAACGAGGGGGGGGGGGGGGCATTTTTTTCTTCTATTTCTGCTTATTCATTTATCCGCTTTCTTCTCTTTCTCATTCTCCTGTTCTCTACTTTTTCTCTTTTCTTTTAATTTCCTTGTCTTCTTCCTGTATATCATCTGGTCCTCTCTCCAAATTTCCTTCCCTTTTTCTTATTCCTTATTTTCTTATCCTCTAGCAGCTCTGTCCACACTCATTCTTATTCTTTGTATTGTTCTTTTCTTGTTCTTTTTCAGTTTCATTCTCCCTTATTTTTCCCTTCGGGGTTGACTGGCAGCGCGACTTCACATTATTTCCCTTACAAGAGCTATTCACTCTCCTCTAGTTCTTTTTTCTTGTTTTCGCTACACGTTCTTCTCTTATTCTTGTTGTGCGTTCATTATTTTCCTCCTTGATTTCCAGTACATAGCTTCATATCGTTACGTCTCTCTGCCTGTAGTTCCTTTCCATTCTTCTCTCGTTCTTTTCTCACTCTCCTTGTTCTATTTTTTCATCTTGTTAGTCGTCCACGTTCCTCCTTTTCCCCCTTCTCCCCTCATGAGGTTGGCTGATTGTCCTCCGGTCCCTTTACAGCTTTCCCCAGGCAGGTTTCCTCTTCCTTCCCCTCTCCCATGCTCCTCCTCTTCCTCTTCCTCCCCTTTAATAGAGCCCCATCAAACAGGTTGCCTACACTTCCGTCCCTCTTTATTGTCAGCCTCCTTTCTGGCCGTCGAACAGGTGGGTATATATGTCTGCCCTTTTTTTATTGCCCGCCTCCTGTTCAGCCGTAATAAAGGAACAGAAAAGACAAAATGAATAAAATGGGTGAGAAGTATTGCTATCAGTGGTTGGTACTTAATTGTATGAGGGGGGGGAGAGAGAGAGAGAGAGAGAGAGAGAGAGAGAGAGAGAGAGAGAGAGAGAGTCAATTTTTCTTTTTTATTTAATCTCACGCTCTCAATGTGTTTCCACTTGAAAATATCGCTCAAACACTTCACACTTTCCGCTAGACATGCTCCTTTTACACTTTCTTTTTTTTTGTTTGTGTTTCCCTTCTCACTCTCTCCCTCCCCTGGTCTTAATCATCTCTCCTCTCCCTTCTTCTCTTCTCATTCTTCCGTTCTCTTACTGTTCTCCTGTTCTCTTTATCCTTTTCTCTTATCTCTTTTCATTTTCTTATCATCTTTCTGTATTTATCATCTCTCTCTCTCTCTCTCTCTCTCTCTCTCTCTCTCTCTCTCTCTCTCTCTCTCTCTCTCTCTCTCTCTCTCTCTCCGGACGTGGCCACTCACACCCAACATGGCTCACACACACATGCCAACACGCGACCTCATAAAACGCTCTCGTGTCCTCTCCCTTAATGGCTCTATCATCCTCGTCCTGCTTCCTCGGGGACACGCGGCAGGGGTGGGGGCGGTGCAGGGGGCGGCGCGTGCAGGGGCGGGGCGGCACGTGCGGGGTAAGGGCAGGGGAGGCGCGGCACTTGGCTCACTTGGGTAGATTCGGATGATAGAACAGGTATGAATGACACTCTCTCTCTCCCTTTCTCTCTCGCTCTCCCCTTGCTCTGTCTATCTATCTATCTATCTACTTCTATCTGTCTCATCTCTCGTAGTAATGGGGTGTGTGTGTAAGTATGGGAATAGGGGATTAAGTGTGTGTGTGTGTGTGTGTGTGTGTGTGTGTGTGTGTGTGTGTGTGTGTGTGTGTGTGTGTGTGTGTGTGAGAGAGAGAGAGAGAGAGAGAGAGAGAGAGAGAGAGAGAGAGAGAGAGAGAGAGAGAGAGAGAGAGAGAGAGAGAGAGAACGAACGAACGAGCGAATAAAGAAAAAAATGAAATAAGAGAAGGGAGAGAAAAAAAAGAATAAAAAACAAGGTAAGGCTAAATAATAACATCAGGAATTAAATAAATGAATAAGAGTAACAACAAATATAAGAGAAAGACTAACCGATAAATAGACAGACAGACAGACAGAGAGACAGACAGACAGACAGACAGATCGCCCTCATGATAACTAATTGGTCATGGTGCGTGGAGGGAATTTAATGCGTGGTTTTAGTCCTCAATTCAATCACGGGGACGAGGGCGAATCGATGAAGGGGAGTCTTGTTTGTTGGGTAAGCAAGAGACTTTGAAAGGGTCGTGTCCTCAAACATTTCGGCGCTCAAGTTCACATATTTGACAAGGCTTTCGTAGGAGTTGTGGGCATTTTCAGGGGTAGTTCTATGATCCTATATGGTAGTTCGACCCTTCTTCTGTACCCTGAACCTAAGGAAACACTCACTAGAACCCGACTAATCTCTTTTTCAGGGTTATTTATATTTTTAAACGTCTCGGGACCAAAGCACATATATTTGACAAGGCTTTCGTAGGAGTTGTGGGCATTTTCAGGGGTCGTTCTATGACCCTGGTAGTAGTTCGACCCTTCTTCTGTACCCTGAACTTAAGAAAACACTCACTAGAACCCGACTAATCTCTTTTTCAGCGTCTGAGCGTTATTTATATTTTTAAACGTCTCGGGACCAAAGCGCATATATTTGTCAAAGCTGTCATAGGAGTTTTGAGCATATCCAGGGGTAGTTTTATGATCCTGGTGGGAAATGACCCTTCTTCTGTACTATGAACCTAAATAAACATTCACTCACCGATTGGTCTCCATTTTGGCCTTATAAAATAGCCGATGTGAGGTGTGTACCGTAGGAGTTTGGGGCATTTTCAGAGGTAGTTCTATGACCCTAATGGTAGTTCGACCCTTCTTCTGTACCGTGAACCTAAGGACGCTCACTAGAACCTGACTGATCTCTTCGGCCTTTGGAAAGAGCTGATGTGAGGGATGGAAGCGATTGACAATAGCTATCTTTACCCCGTTCTCATTTCCCTTTCCCACGATGGCAGGGACGGCGGCGGTGGCGGCGGTGGTGGTGGTGGAGGAGGGGCACGAAAACATTTTAAGAGATAATCACAACCACTTATTTCCCACGCTGATTGAAAGGGTTAAAAGGGATAATATTTGAAGGGGAAATATTGTCACGGTAATCATCGTCACGTTTCGGGGGCTGGTGAGAGGGTGACTATGATAATATATTGAAATGGAGGGAAATGCACTACACTTTTTATACAATGAGAGAGAGAGAGAGAGAAAATGGGCTAGAAAGATGGCATTATTTAGAAGGTAATCACTCATTCTTGTGATGGATAATAATAATGATAATGATAATAATAGTAATAATAATAATAATAATAATAATAATAATAATAATAATAATAATAATAATAATAATAATAATAATAATAATAATAATAATAATAATAATAATAATAATAATAATAATAATAATAATAAATAAAAATAATAAAAAGATGATAACTTACTCATTTTTTGCGTTTTCTTTCTCTCACGGTACTAAAAAGAAATCTCAGAGTATATGATTTTAACACACACACACACACACACACACACACACACACACACACACACACACACAATCATTAATTCCATCAACAAAATAATTAGACGAAGCAGAAAAAAAATCAAAGAACAAGAACGAAGACAAAATGGAGACTTAGGAGGAGGAGGGGAATGAGGATCAGGAGGAGGAGGAGGAGGAGGAGGAGGAGGAGGAGGAGGAGGGGTAAAGCGTGCCGTGTTATCCTTTCATTCAGGTTATTCACTACATGAGTTTATTAATTGGCAGCGAAGAGAGTCAACAAGGCATCGATTACACGCTCTCTCTCTCTCTCTCTCTCTCTCTCTCTCTCTCTCTCTCTCTCTCTCTCTCTCTCTCTCTCTCTCATCCGTATGCGTATATTTCAAAGCTTGTAATAAGGTTAAATTTTTACCTATAATAATAATAATAATAATAATAATAATAATAATAATAATAATAATAATAATAATAATAATAAAACAGTTTCCTGGGAGCTTTCTTTAAATCTGCAGGACGTTATTTTTTAAAGGATACAAAATCACATTAAAATTATACATAAAAAAAAAAATCCAGTATTAGATCCGAGATATCACATAACGACGGTACATAAAACAAACAACAAACACACGGACAATAAAGTAAATAAATAAATAAAGTCTACCTTTACTTTCTACTTATCCTTATTCCTTATTTATTCCTCCCATACTCTCTACCAATCAATCCCCTTCTTCGTTCTTCTTTACTTTCCTCCCTCCCTTCTTCCCTCCTTCCCTTCCTGTCACTTATCTCTTTACTTAAATCCACAGAGTTTTTATTGTAAAGAGGATAAGGTTGCGCACTGACCACTAATGACGGGCCAATCAACATCTCCATCGCCATTACCAAACGTGGGGGAAGAAAATGGAAGTTATCTCCCGCCATAAATAACTGTGCACACCCTTGGACTTCATATAACGAAAGGGACGCAATGAAACGGCGGACGACCGAGATAAGAGGGAGGGGGAGGGATGGGGGGGAAGGGGGAGAGAGAGAGAGAGAGAGAGAGAGAGAGAGAGAGAGAGACGGAAAAATGAATTATTAGCATTTTCCCGAAGTAGGATGGAGTACACTAACACCAGAGAGAGAGAGAGAGAGGAGGAGCACGTTGGGAAAGGCCTTCTATCATACGGAAAACCATTAGTATGTGTCTTGAAGAAGAAAACAAACACAAAAAAATGAAAAAGTAACGTCATAAAAAGAAAAGAAAAAAAGTGTAACAGACAACAATTGAACAAGAAAACAAAAAAAAAAAAAAATCATGTATATGAATCGAACGTATAGGGAGGAAGAGAGCGAAGAGGAAATTAAAAAAGTGACGACACACACACACACACACACACACACACACACACACACACACACACACGAGAAGGGATCCAATTACCGCCAAGATAATGTTTGCTCGGCCAACACAGCGCACGGGTCCGGAGCTTCGGGTTTCATTGTCTCACGCGCCGAGTTCAAAGTCTGGAGGATGGGCTTCGAAAGGGGAGGAAGGGGAAGGGATAAGGAAGGGGAAGAATAAGGGATTGGGTAATAAGATATAAAGACAGGTTAAGGGAAAGGGGGAATGAGGAAGGTGAGGCTGGGGATGAGAAGGGGAAGGGGGATGAGAAAAGAGAAACTAAGAAAAGGTAAGGAAAGAGAGAGAAAGGGAAGGAGGAGGAAAGGAAGTGAAGAAGAGGAGGGAGAAGGCAAAAAGTGGGGAATGAGGAAGGGGAAAAAGTGGGGATGAGGAGAAATGGTCGTGAGAGAGAAGGGGAAGGAGGGGAAGAAAAGGGAGAATGAGGGGAAGGTAAGGGAAGGGAAGGGAAGGGATGGGGAGGGAAGGGAAAGAAAGGGATGGGAAGGGAAGGAAAGGGAAGGGAAGGGAAGAGATGGGGAGGGAAGGGAAGGGAAAGGAAGGGAAGGGAAAGGAAGGGACGGAAGAGGAAGGGAAGGGAAGGGAAGGGATGGGAAGGGAAGGGACGGAAGAGGAAGGGAAGGGAAGGGAAGGGAAGGAAAAGGCAATGAAAACAGATATGAAAGGGGAGACCATGAAATTGCGGAGGAAAAGGGGAAAATGAGAGAGAGGGGACGGGGAAGTGTTTGAGAATGGAAGGAAAAAAAGAGAGGGAAAGGAAGAGGAGGAGGAGGAGGAGGAGGAGGAGGGATGCAGATGTGAGTAAGTGCAAATTTGTCAACGGCGGAGGGAGATAACATTGGAGGGGGGAAGAATGGTGAGATTGATTGATTTATGGAGGAAGAAGAACAAAAGGAAAGAGGAAAGGGAGACTGGGAGGAGGGTGAGAGGTAAGGAAGAGAAAAGGAACAGGACAAGAAGTAAGTAAGTAAGTAAGTAAGGAAGGAAGGAAGGAAGGAAGGATGATAATGATGATGATGAGGAGGAGGAGGAGAAAATAAGAATGAATAAAAAAATAAAACAGAAGGACAAGAAAAAAAAATTAGAAAAGAGGAGGTAGGGAAATAATGGATGATGTTCAAGAGGAGAAAGAGGACAGAAAGGAAGGAAGGAAGGAGGGAAGGAAGGGGAAGAAGAGGTGGATAAAAGTAGGAAGAATACAAGGAAGAAGAGAAACAGGAGAAAAGTAAGGAAGTAACCAGAAAAAATGAATGAATATAAGACGGAATGAAGGAAAGAAAGAAGTATTGAAAAAAAGAAGAAATAAAGAAGCTAAATTAATACGAAGAACAGAATTACCCTCTTATAACATTGCCACAACGACTCAGAGATGATTGAACAGAAAATAATAACTGTTAGAAAAATCATTATATACATGTATCCATTGCGCTCTTCTCCTCCTCCTCCTCCTCCTCCTCCTCCTCCTCCTCTTTCCTTTCTTCTTTTCCTGTTCCTTCTCTTGAACATTATCCATCATTTCCTTCCCTCGTCTTTTTCTTCTTTTTCTTATTCTTTCTCGTTATTCTGTTTTTTTATGCATTATAATTATTTTTCTTCTCCTCCTCCTCCTCCTCCTCCTCTTTTCTTTCTTCTTTTCCTGTTCCTTCTCTTGAACATTATCCATCATTTCCTTCCCTCTTCTTTTTCTTCTTTTTCTTATTCTTTCTCGTTATTCTGTTTTTTTTTTTTTTTATCCATTATAATTATTTTTCTCCTCCTCCTCCTCCTCCTCCTCCTCCTCCTCCTCCTCTTTCCTTTCTTCTTTTCCTGTTCCTTCTCTTGAACATTATCCATCATTTCCTTCCCTCTTCTTTTTCTTCTTTTTCTTATTCTTTCTCGTTATACTGTTTTTTTTATCCATTCTAATTATTTTTCTCCTCCTCCTCCTCTTCCTCCTCCTCTTCTTCCTGCTCCTGCACCTCCTCCTCCTCCTCTTTCCTTTCTTCTTTTCCTGTTCCTTGTCTTGAACATTATCCATCATTTCCTTCCCTCTTCTTTTTCTTCTTTTTCTTCTTTTTCTTATTCTTTCTCGTTATTCTGTTTTTTTTTTATCCATTATAATTATTTTTCTCCTCTTCTTCCTCCTCCTCCTCCTCCTGCATCATGGCGTCATCGTGCGCCCTTCCGATCGTCCCGGGCCGCCCATCTGTCGCCGCGCCAGCTAATATTTATATCCTTTTTGTGTCCCCCGAGCTGATACGCGGCGTGTGTGTGTGTGTGTGTGTGTGTCCGCGGGGCCCAAGACAAACACGGAGCGACCAAAGAACACAATGAATGTCCAGCCCCCCCTCCCACCCCCCACTCTCTCTCTCTCTCTCTCTCTCTCTCTCTCTCTCTCTCTCTCTCTCTCTCTCTCTCTCTCTCTCTCTCTCTCTCTCTCTCTCTCTCTCTCTCTCTCTCTCATAGCGTTTACTCAGTACACCTTTTCACTATTTTTCCGTTTTTTACTTTTTACTTTATTTTCTATTTACGTTTTTCTTTTTCTTTATGAGGCCCCCGAACGTTATGGCGCAGCTAAGTCTTTTATAGTGGCGCCATCTTGCTGACTGACTTTTGCCTGGCGGACTGAGTTGAGTGGCTGAGTAACCGCGTGCCTGATTGAGTGAATGAGTAACTGTACGACTAACTGACTGATTGACTGAGACATTTCCCTTTTCCTGTATTGCCCCATTCATTTCACTGCTCTACCTACTCCCCTTTCCGACTCTTCATCGTCTTTCTTATTCCTTCATTTCCCTCTTCAGTCTACACAAACTTCAATTCCAGTGTTATTTTTTCATTCTTCCAATCATCCGTTCACTAATTTCTCTTTGTGTACTTTATCTCACTTTCCTATTTACCCCGAGCAACCTAATATTTCTACTGTTCTTATGCCTTCTACTCCTCCATTCCCTCTTTTTTCTACTCTTCTTAATTTCACTTTACTTCTCATTCCAATGTTTTTTAGTCTATTCAGTCCTTGCTTGTCTCTTTCTTCCTTATCTAACTTTCCTCTCACACCTAACCTCCCTTCGCCTCCTCTTCCTCCTCTTCTTCTTCCTCCTCCTCCACAGCCGCGCTCATTAACTAAAACAAACAGAAGCAAAAAGGTGACACACACGGAGGAAGGGAAGAAGGGGAAGGGAGGAGAGGGGTAGAGGAAAGGAAGGAGAGAAGAAAGGTTTCCAAGTTCATGGTAAACCGATTCCAGTTCCTCTTTTCAGGGGTGACCAAAGTAAACGAACCCTTTCCCCTCCCCTTCGTAAATCCCTTCCGTCTCCCCTTTCTCCCTTTTTACCTATTTTTCCTATTCCTCTTTTTTCCTCAATTTTACTCTTCCCCCTTCATTCCCTCCTCCTCATTCCTTCCTTTCTTCTCCTATTCCTCCCCATCGTAAATACCCTCCCGTTTCCCCTTTCTCCCTCTTTACCTAATTTTCCTATTCGTCTATTTCCCTCAATTTTACTCTTTCCCCTTCATTCCCTCCCTTTATCAAGCCTTTTCGCTATTTCTGCATTATTTTCTCGTATATTCATTTTCTCTCCTTTCCTTACTAATCTTTGTTATTCTCTTTTCGTTCAGTATTTATCATTTTTCCTTTTTCTCTTCATTCTCTCTTATCTCCTCCTTCTTTTTTTCTAATGTCTTTTTCGTTTTCTCTTCTTTATTCCTGTGTCTTTATTTTCTTCCTCTTCCTTTTTTTCTTTATCTTGCTCCTCAATATTCTTTACTTTTTTTCGTTCGTTTTTTCCTCTTTTTGTTGACCCGTGTGTGTGTGTGTGTGTGTGTGTGTGTGTGTGTGTGTAATACTATGCCCCTAATATCAACGGACACACAATCTATAATACCTTCGGCAAACAAGAATAATAGTAATCTCCTTTTCCCCCAAACCGTCGCTACTTTTCCTCATATTTTCATATTTTCTCTTTTTCCCGTTTTCCTGGTGAAGACTTTAACTTCTTCACTCTTAACCTTACATGAGGCGAGTACGGGAGTTTCAAGACAATATTAATATTAATGAGACGTATTGAATTTCCATATAAATGACTTTTCTTATATTTTTCTCCTCATACTTTCATACTTTTCAAATTTTCCTGGTGAAGAATTTAACTTATTACATTTCACTCTTTACATTAAACCTTCCACGCGGCAAGGATGGGCGTGTCAAGACAATGATAGTGAGACTTGTATTGAAGTTTCATGGTATCTATAAATGTCTGTTTCCTTATATTTTTCCCCCTATAGGATCAGATTTAGGGACACTTTCTGTTTTGGCGTTTATGGG
>NC_066529.1:297500-327500 GCF_024679095.1 Eriocheir sinensis | reverse complement strand
CTCTCTCTCTCTCTCTCTCTCTCTCTCTCTCTCTCTCTCTCTCTTCACTCTCTTCGCAGTTTCCTTTCTTTACTTCTCCTAATCTTTTCTTTATAATAGGAACACTGACTAAGCTGGAACGAAACAAAACAGAAGGAAATCGTAACTTAGCGCCGTCCATTACACACAGCGCTAAGGAGACGTAAGCAGACCCACCAGAGAGGGAATGAGAGAGCAGAGTCAACGAGATATCTCACCTTCACTCCTCTCGGCACAGTGACAAGGCTAGACGAATCACTTTTTTAAGGGTGGAAGAAAATACACACCACACCACGCACACATACAAACACCCATACTCGCGGCTCAACGACAGGGTAAAAAATATAATGCTAACTAATGAACGCAGGAAATAAAATGGAGTAGAATACGTCAGTGTGAAGAGGAAAGAGAGAATGGATGAGATTGAAAATGGAAAGGAGATGGAAACAGAAAGAGAAGAGAAGAGAGAGAGAGAGAGAGAGAGAGAGAGAGAGAGAGAGAGAGAGAGAGAGAGAGAGAGAGAGAGAGAGAGAGAGAGAGAGAGAGAGAGAGAGAGGAAGGAAGAGAGGAGAAGGATGGGAGGGGAAGGATAGGAGGGGAATGATGGGAGGGGAAGGAATGAAGGGGAAGATAGAGGTGGTGTATGGGTAAGAGGAAGGGGGTCCAAGCGCTTTCAGTACCCACCCCCCACCCCCCATACGCTACCACAAGGCACACCCCATCCATCAAGCATTCTCTCTCGCTCTCTCTCTCTCTCTCTCTCTCTCTCTCTCGAGGAAAATTGATCGAATGTTTTAAAATACTTAATGGTTTCACGAATGTAGACAGATCAACATTGTTTATGATCGATGACAGTCTGCGCACGAGGAACAATGGCGTAAAACTCAGATGTAGACAAGTAAATTCAGATTGCACCAAATTTTTCTTCACCAACGTTGTAGTGCGAGAATGGAATAAGCTTCCACCATCAGTGGTCCAGTGTAACACGATTGACTCCTTCAAAAATAAGCTCGACCGTCACTTCCTTCAACTTAATATCAACTAGAGCAGAAATGCAACGTTTTGGAGTCTTCTGATTAATGTAAAATCACTTAGGTTTAAGGACAGACCACCAAGTCTGGACCATGGGGTCTGTGTGGTCTGATTTTCTATGTAAATATGTAAATCTCTCTCTCTCTCTCTCTCTCTCTCTCTCTCTCTCTCTCTCGCTTAACCTCCTCGAAGTGAGCGTGAGTTGTTCCATGATCATGATGCCAAAAACATTCTCCACAATTCTGCGAGCCGTGGAGAGTTTGTAATGGACTATCCTTTCGTCCTGCTTGAGGTTCCTCTGTGAAAGAGGCTTCAACATCCCCACGTCTTGACTGGGAAAGCATCACCCCCAACAAATCAACAGGGTACTCGGTAGTCCTGGTTGGCAATGATTCTGATCGAGGCAGCCCAATGCTCTCAGCCTTCAAAGCGTTCCTCAGGGTGGTATCAGAAAATACTCCTCAATCAGACGAATATCTCTTATTGGCTCCAACCTCAGTACACAAAAACCGCGTCAACCGTAGCTTACCATAGCAACCATAGTTGATAGAAACTCTTTATAATTGTAGCACAGGTGCTGGTATCGGCCGGCGGGTGCATGGTCCTCTCTACACTTAGGACCTGCCCCACATGAACCGTCTCCTCCTCTGCCTTTCATTCTTCTGTTGCGGTGCACGGCTAGTTTAGTTATGCGGTCGTGTGGGTCGCATCAAATCTAGCAGGTTCACTTTGTTGTCGGACTGGTATATAGATCAAGAGGTCGAGAATGTAGTAGTCCATATTGCTGGGTGATGAGGTAAATTGGGAATGTGTTGCCGCAGCCGAAGGGGCGCATTTATATGGTTTTGAAGCGTGCTTGGTACCAAATCGTACGGGGGCTCCATATTTTGTATGGGTTCAAGTTACGTCGATAAGATGGAGGTCACATCGTGCTTATTCGTGTGCTAGAAATTACAGTCTTCGAAATTTGAGACTGAATGCTTCGTGCCCGTCCCTGTCCACTTCACACACTCATTGTTAGTCTTCGTATTTCTGTCAGAGAGACGCGTGCTGACTCCGAGTCAGCCTAGTCGGGGTTATTTTTTCCAAGATCCAGCTCGATTTCTAGTTTGGCACAGCTCGGCGAGTATTTCTTGAACGAGTGAAGGCCCCTGAACGCCGCCAAACTGATCAGAGAGGCGGACCTTCGGGTGCTGCTGCCCAACTCTGCTGAGCTCTTGAGTGAGGAAGTGGTGGACGAGGGCAACATGGACGCTCGTCCACTTCCTGAAGGCCGCTCAATGCGCGGGCCAGTCGTAAGGGCGTGCAATGAAAGCGAGGCGGCGTGGGCTCCGAACCAGCCCCGCGACCCCCGCGAGGGGAATGTTGGTTTTTACTATTGTCTCTCCCTCACTCACACCTGTTCCCCCATCCCCCCTCCCCCTCTCTCTCTCTCTCTCTCTCTCTCTCGTCTCCCTGCCTTTCTGTGTCCCAGCTTCCTTCCTTCCCTCCTTTTCTCTCCCTCGCGGTCACCAGACGAACAAAAAAGACGAGGAAGACCTGACCACAGCGAAGACAGGCAAACAAAACCCGCCCAGACTCCCTGGAAGCCACGATGTCTGCCCGGAGCCCCGACCATCCCACCAGAACCAAACAATTTTCAACGATACTCACTAAATGAATACGCGTGTCCCTTAAGACCTCATCATAGCCATGCAAGGTAAAACTATCAAGAAACAGGACAGACTCACCAAAACTAATTAGCACCAAATAAAAGAAAAATTAACTGATGGAGTATTTGGAACCATCACGAACTCAGTGAAATAAATTGAGACACTGAAACTTATTTTTACAGCAAGGGAGGCATTTCAAGGGCAAAAAATAAAAACAGCAACAATAAAGCCAGCTATGCACAGCTCCGACGAAAGAAAAAAGAACGAGAGGTCGAGGAGAGGTCAATTTCAGGTGGAGAGATGTCTTGATACAAGTTGAGAAATTTGAGGAAGCAATACGGGAAATCTCTTGTGTACCTGGTGCTGTAATGAAAACCTGACCATTATGGAATGTGGAAGATTGAAGAGTTTGGTCTGGGCGACTACAAAGCCACTGTGTTGGACTGTGAAATTGGCTCTTGATACTGCCCTGAACTATCGAAGACCCGCAAGAACTAAGGCCACCCACCTCCTGAAGTCATCATCGGACGCCTTCTCGGTGTGAGCGGCGGTGATCATGAAACTGTGCTTGCCTGACTGTCTGTTTTATTTTCGTTGTTGTTGTTGGTGGTGGTTGGTTTGTCTTATATCAATATATATCAATATATCAATATATATCAATATATATATATATATATATATATATATCTATATATATATATATATATATATATATATATATATATATACACACAAATACATCTATCTATATATATATATATATATATATATATATATATATATTGTAATTTATTTGCCATCATTCGCTCAGTTCCAATCGGATTGTTCGTATAATTTAATCAGCTTGAAATACTCACGTGGCTTTGATGACAAGTATGTTAATCTATTTATCCAGAATCATCACTGACTCGCCGGGACCGACATAACGAAAACCTTGACTCATGAAACTTACTAAAAGAAAAATGTCCCTGAAGAAACAATAATTAAATGGGGAACTAAAACTCGTAAAAAAAAAAAAACTCATGGGCACAAAAAACTTTGAAAATTTCTAAGAACACTAAAATCTTAATAAATTCCAAGACACTAAGATACCACATCTCTATTCCATAAAAGGCAAATAAATCATCCTGGAAAATCAGTGTTGTGAGTTTTATTACAAAACTACAATATTTACAAAAAGTACACAAAATAGAGCTTTACAATATGTACAGTATACATTCACATTCTCTCCTTATGGTTCTTTTACTTATCTATTCATCACTCATAGTATGTAACGTAAGCACACAGCCAGAACGTCTTCGTGTGTCACGCGGGGCCGGCTCTGGGTACAGGCTCTGGATATAGGCTTCAGGTACAGGCTCACGGTATAGGCTTCAGGCATAGGCTCAAGGTACAGGCTTTAGGAACAGGCTCTAAGTACAGATGATGCAAACAACCCCTTGGAGCCCCTTTATCAACAGGAGCCCTCAAATAATAGTCTACAATGATGACAGATTTTTTTTGTAACATTGATCGCTCTGCCAGTGGATTTTCATCGTGTCACATTATGGGCCCTGAAGCATATCCTCACTTGGAGCCTTAGAGGACTAGAACCGGCGTGTGTGTGTGTGTGTGTGTGTGTGTGTGTGTGTAGTCAGTATACAGGTACAGTGTGTTCTTAAAGGTAAGAACAATCTCTCTCTCTCTCTCTCTCTCTCTCTCTCTCTCTCTCTCTCTCTCTCTCTCTCTCTCTCTCTCTCTCTCTCTCTCTCTCTCTCTCTCTCTCTCTCAATATTTGTCTCTCGTCAACGCTTAAGTCATTCCACTTCATTCATCACTTGCATACGTCATTCCATTAACGTCTACATTGAGATCAGAGGGACGGGCCCGGTGGACACATGAGCGGCGGAATGATTCTCTTAATATATAACTTGTGACTTACAATGGGCAGGTGTGGACAGGGTAGAGGCTGATAGGCCCCACCTGAGCATGGCCCGGCTGTCCGAAAAGGTGAAGCTCGGAGGGTTTAAACTCAGCGATGTAGATCACTAAGGGTCGGGACTGAGAGGGGAAAGTGGCCTCAGGTTAGCTAATTAATTAAGTAGACAGGACGCAGGTATGGGCGCGGGTGCGTGGGAACAGGTGCGGCACACGTGGAATAAGAAAAAAACAAAACGCGGGTGAGTTGCTGATATGAGGGACACACGCACCTATATATTCTTATCCTCCCTCCTCTTTCTCCTCCTCCTTCCTCTATATCGTGCTTCGGTAGCGCCTCAGCAACCAGTTACGATATAATCTTAATCTTAGCATAGTTGGTTCTGCGTCCGCTTGTCCTTGAGAATCGTGACGCACAGGCACCACACGTACTTGACGTAAGTGGACTTGACTAGTATTGAATACTGGCGACGGCGTGCACGGAGGCAAGCACTTGACAGGCACCCCACGACGGGGAGGCTGCCTTTTGAAATGGCTGTTGAGAGCACCGGCTGACGCCGTGACACCCGCCGTTGGGAGGGGAGGGGAGAGGAGAGGAGAGGAGAGGAGAGGAGAGGAGAGGAGAGGAGAGGAGAGGAGAGGGAAGGGAAAGGGAGGGAAGAATGAGGGGAGGGGAGGGGGGGCAACACATCAATAATATTTTACCTGTAATTTTCTCTAAGGACTCTTCTCTACGGTTACCTCTAGGGAAGGCGGGGCTGCGGGAGGCTGATGCAGCGACGGGCACAGCCAGATCCTGCGCGGAGCAGGACTTTGAGCAACATTTTTGTCATATAATCAACTCTATAGTTCCTTCTTTGAGTAACACCTGGCGGCACAGGTGTGCTGGCGGCAAGGCAGCGCATCACAGGGCGGCGGCGGTGACAAGCACTGGCGGGGCGTGCCGCGGCACTGTCAGGCACTGCATGGCGACGGCGGCGGCGGCGGGGCGTGCGGTCTAGGAAGGTCAGAGGCACTGGTAGGGAAGGCTGGGGTAGTGCATGTACTGGCCGTGGGGGGCACCGGGGGGGAAATTGCCCCCCACACCCACGCTGGCGGGGCCCCACAGCTCTCCTTCGTTCCCCTGACCGCAGTATGGCGCGGAGGGGCCCAGGGGTCCAGCCTGATACATGGGCACGTCTGTGGGCGGCTGTGGGCCTACAGGGGCGCCAGTGACGCCTACGCTGAGGCTGAGGTGCTGCTGGGGTGCCTGGTGGGAGTCTAGGCCCTTCAGGGTCTCGCTCAGCGCCCAGATGTAGTTGTGGGCAAAGCGCAGCGTCTCGATCTTGGTGAGCTTCGTGTCGTCCGGCGCCGTGGGAAGCACCGTGCGCAGGCGGTCCAGTGCGTTGTTCAGCATGTGCATGCGGTGACGCTCGCGGTCGTTGGCCTTCATGCGGCGGTTGCGGCGCACGCGGGCGACTTGGTGAGGACTCCTGTCACGCCCACGGCCACCACCACCCCGTGCACCGCCGGCCTTGCGGCGCCGCCCGCCACACTCGCCTCTCTTGTCCTTCTGCTCCTCCAGCTCCTCGCAGCCGTCATCCTGCGACTCCTCCTCCTCCTCCTCCTCCAGGGACTCGTCGGTCATGTCCTCCTCCTTGAAGGGCGTGACGCCCATGTCATTCAACAGCACCGAGAAGCAGCTCTCCTTTGACGCTGCCTTCTGGGGCACGTTAGGACAAGGCGAGGCCAGGAGGGGGTTCTCCTTGGCGGGGGAGGCGGCGGGGCGGGGCGGCGCGGAGCATGGCTGGCTGCTGGTGGGGGGCTGCACTCCACAGGATGGCTTTGGCTCCAGCCGGGCGGCGAGGGACGTGCAGGTTTGAGGGGAAGACACGAGGGGACTGTGGGTGGCGTGGAGGGGCGAAGGGGCGGTGTGAAGGGGAGAGGAGGCGACGTGGAGGGGCGGCGATGTGACGTGGAGAGGCGAGGCTATGGTGGAGGGGGCTAGGCGGCTTGGGGAGGCAGCGGCGGAGTGGTGGGAGCCGTGGGCGGCGTGGGGCGGGGAGGACACCAGGCAGGGGGAGGCATTGTAGCGGGGGCCACTGGGGGAGGACAGCGTGACGGGGCCGGGGCATCGCGGGTGCGAGGCGGGTGGATGGGCGGGGACGTGGGCGTTCTTGAGCGAGGACATGACGACGGGCGGGGGCGTGGCCATCTGAGGGGAGGAGAGGAGACGTGAGTGACCTACATGGACGACTGAGAGAGAGAGAGAGAGAGAGAGAGAGAGAGAGAGAGAGAGAGAGAGAGAGAGAGAGAGAGAGAGAGAGAGAGAGAGAGAGAGAGAGAGAGAGAGAGAGAGAGAGAGAGAGAGAACAATTAGAAAATGTATGACGAGAAAAAAGAAAATAGAGACAGTCAGAGCGAGGTAAGGAAAACAGTCAAAGGCAATCAGAGAAACAAATAATCAGTTAACAAAAAGTCTGTCAACAAGAACCACACGCGATGTCAAACAATCTAATCCTATTATCAAATGGTCCTCTAAACATCCTCGCGTTCCCAAGCCAATGAATAAATATATAAATAAATAAAAAAATTATAAATGAATATACAAAAAATAATTATTGACGGTAAAGTCTCTTGTATAATCGTAATCTCTCTTAGCTCACCCTTTTCAACACACACACACACACACACACACACACACACACACACACACGCACACACACACACACTCACATACACACAAGAATCGATCAGTTTCCTTCCCTTCTATACACACACATACAGCCACTCACAGTTTTTTTTCTCTATATTACGCACACAGTCTGTTCTCTCTGTAGGCACACACATAACTAGTTTATATCCTATCAACAGAGCCAGCCACATGCAGATCTCACAGTCAACACTCAGACCAACTCTTATTTTGATTTCTTTACTTTCCCCGAAGGACATAAACGTTAACACCAATATCCCAGAGCTCTCAAGACTCCACTGCTTGTAAGAACGCAGATATATATTCTTTTTTCATGAGTTTTAAGGCAATGGATGGATAGATGATGTCTTTTTACTCTAACTGGAAGACTTTGAAAGAATGAAAGGACATTATTTTTTGTTAGAGGTTAATATGAAGCTGCTTTAGTGATGCAAAACTTAGAGGGAGGAAGAAAATAACTCAAATATGCGGATAAGCGAGTAAGCGAATTAACAACACACGCACTAACCCACACACACACACACACACACTAACACACACACACTCTCCTCCAGGACACCTCTCCTCCCGAAATTGACCTCTCTTTTTGGACACTCCTTTGACCTCTATTCAGGAGCAGTGAGTAGCGGGCTTTTTTTTTTTTTTCTTTACGCCCTTGAACTGTCTCCTTAGCTGTAAAACACACACACACACACACACACACACACACACACACACACACACACTGACTCATCAATTACCTGGGCGTGTGTCAGTCTTACTAATTGACGCGGCAGGTGAGTGTGGTAAGTAGGTAGGGAGGGAGGGGCGGCGGGGTGGGGGTGAGGTGAAGTGAGGGGCGTGAAGGAGCAGGGATTGGAGGTGAGGGATGGAGCAGAGAGGTGAGGTGAAGTGAGGTGCGTGAAGGAGCAGGGGTTGGAGGTGAGGGATGGAGGTGAGGTGAAGTGAGATGCTTGAAGGAGCAGGGATTGGAGGTGAGGGATGGAGGTGAGGTGAAGTGAGATGCGTGAAGGAGCAGGGGTTGGAGGTGAGGGATGGAGGTGAGGTGAAGTGAGATGCGTGAAGGAGCAGGGGTTGGAGGTGAGGGATGGAGGTGAGGTGAAGTGAGGTGCATGAAGGAGCAGAGATCGGAGGTGAGGGATGGAGGTGAGATGAAGTGAGGTGCGTGAAGGGGCAGAGATTGGAGGTGAGGGATGGAGGTGAGGTGAAGTGAGGTGCGTGAAGGGGCAGAGATTGGAGGTGAGGGATGGAGGTGAGGTGAAGTGAGGTGCGTGAAGGGGCAGAGATTGGAGGTGAGGGATGGAGGTGAGGTGAAGTGAGGTGCGTGAAGGGGCAGAGATCGGAAGTGAGGGATGGAGGTGAAGGTAAGCAGGTGATGAAGTGTAAGGTAAACTCTAAAGGTAAGTAGGTGTAAAGGAAAGTGTAAATGTAGTTAAAGTGTAAAGGGTAAGTAGGTTAAGTGGGTAAATGTAGGTTAAGTGCAGAGGTAAGTAGGTAAAGTGCAAAGGTAAGTATAGATCCTGTTTTTCCTTTCCTTGGCTCTTGGGAAACACGAGGACATTGAGGTAAGTTGTTTTTGCACCTTATTTGAACACACAGGTGAGAAGTGAGTTAATTAGATGACCTACCTGATGATCGCGGAACTGCATGTGGCTGGCTGGCTCGGTGCGTCGGGGAGGAACACACACCGGAACACACGAAAACGTACAAACACCGCTCCAAGCTGCTTCGCCAGTCACGGCTGCACCGGCACTCACCGGCGACACGCCCTTACCCTCCGGAGGTTGAACGTTTACTGGCAGGCCGACCTTCGCGCCGCGGCCATACATCCTCGGTCGCGTGCCGGTCCGAGGTGCCGCGTAGCGTTCAGTACTTCGCAAATAAAAACGCAACTTCCAAAGACTTTCCGACCTTTCTAACGATGGACTTACAACTTCTCGCTAAATATGAGTCACGTAAGTATGAGTAACACATCCCCAAGCTTTGCGATAAGGGAAATATTATACACGAAAAAATATTTCTCGGTTCCGTGTCTCGTATTTCCTGTAAGCCGCGCCCCCCAAGCACGTGCTGACCAGTGGGGCGGCGCGGCGAGGGGACGAGGCGCGCCATTGGCTGATTGGCGGCTTACTTATCGCTGGCGTGTGTGGCGATGGTGGTGGTGGTGGTGCAGGTTGTTGTTGCTGTTGTTGTTGTTGGTGGTGGTGGTGGTGGGGAGGGAAGGAAGAAGGGGGGAGAGGGGAAAAGAGGGTTATGGGGGAGGAGAGGGGAGGGAAGGAGGGAGAAGGGAAATGGAAGGGAAAGGAGAGGAGAGAAAGGGTAATGTGAAAGAGAGGGAGGGGAAGAGAATGGAGGGAAGCAGAGGGAAAGGGGAAGGGGAAGAAGGAAGGAAGAAGGAAGAAGGGGAGAAACGGGAGGGGAAGGGAGAGGGGAAAAGAGTGTTAAGGGGTGAGGAGAGATGGAGGGAAGGAGGGAAAAGGGAAATGGGAGGGAAAGGAGAGGTAGGAGAGAAAGGAAAGGAGAGGAGGAAAAATGAAAAGGGAGAGAAAGGAGGGGAAGCGAAGGGAGGGAAAAGAAAGGGGAAGGAGGAGAGAACGGTGTTGGAAAGTGAGGGAAAGGGGCAAATAAAAGGTTGAAGGAGGGGAGAAAAGGAAAGAAAGGGGGACAAACGGAAAATGGTAATGGAGAAAGGGAAGAAAAGGAGAAATGAAGGATAATGGAGAGAGGGAAATGTAATGGGAGGGGAAAAGTACTGGTGGGGGAAATGAATAATACTGGAAGGGAAAATGTAGTAATGGTAGGGGAAATAAAGGGAAATGGGAAGAGAAAAAAAGAAATGAAGGGAAAAAGTATCGGTAGGGGAAAGGGGAAAGAAAGGGTAATGGAAGGTGAAAGAAAGGAAGATAATTATGAAGGGGAAAGGGAAACACACACACACACACACACACACACACACACACACACACACACACACACACACACACACTCAATGGGTCCAGCTCAGGTCCCGTGCACAAATTCAGGTTATCAACACACACACATAAAGTTACGCACATACATACATACATACATACATACATACATACATGAGGTGAAACGCATAATACTGAATAGCGTGACAGCCAGGAGTTACCTACAGAGACTATCTAAATAATTCATAGAGCAACTCAAATAGATCGTTCCCGCTTAATATTCATTTAAAAGAGGTTACATACATACATACATACACACATACATACATACATACATACAGAATACAAGCAGACAGGTAATACTATATAATCTAGGACGGATATTAACAAACATACACATACATAAACATGGAAGTAAATAATTAAAGGAACATGTTTATACAAAATGAGGGGAAATAAACAAATGAGAAATCGATAAAAATAATGACTAACTTTTATGTGTTTTTCTTGCCGGTGTTTTGTTTTCCCTTTTTTGGAGAGGAAGAGGAAGGAGAGGAGGACAAAGGCGGTGTGTGTGTGTGTGTGTGTGTGTGTGTGTGTGTGTGTGTGTGTGTGTGTGAGAGAGAGAGAGAGAGAGAGAGAGAGAGAGAGAGAGAGAGAGAGAGAGAGAGAGAGAGAGAGAGAGAGAGAGAGAGAGAGAGAGAGAGAGAAGGGAGGGGGGGCGGGGTGCCATATGGCCTCTGGTGGGCGAGCAACTGAGGTCTGGAGGGGGTATGAAAGGAGAGGAGGGGGACCAGGAGGAGGAAGAGGAGGAGGAGGAGGAGGAGGAGGAGGAGGAGGAGGAGGAGGAAGAGGAAGAGGAGAGGAGGAGGAGGATTGCGGAAGAAAGTAGGTAGGAAAGATGAATCACACACACACACACACACACACACACACACACACACACACACACACACACACACGAGTAGGGCACGAGACAAAATGTAGGTAAGTGTGACTCTCTCTCTCTCTCTCTCTCTCTCTCTCTCTCTCTCTCTCTCTCTCTCTCTCTCATCATCATAAAAAACAATAAAAGTAAGGCATCTACGAGAGAGAGAGAGAGAGAGAGAGAGAGAGAGAGAGAGAGAGAGAGAGAGAGAGAGAGAGAGAGAGAGAGAGAGAGAGAGAGAGAGAGAGAGACGCCCCCTACTATCGATCGACACACACACACACACACACACACACACACACACACACACACACACACACACACAATAGACATAATAAACCAACAGATTTCATTACCTTGCGTTACCATCATCACCATCATCATCACCACCATCACCACCACCACCACCACCTTCACTATCACCATGCACAATACTACTTATTCATCTCAACAACTTAAATTTCCATCACTATCACCACTACCACCATCACCACTATCACCTTCGCCGTCTCCATCATCCACTACCATCACCACCACTATCACCTCCACCGTCTCCATCATCCACAATCATCACCATATATTCTCGTTCCACCTCAATTTCTATCCCCATCACCACCACTATCCCCTCCATTTCAACCACCACACACTACCATCACAACACCTTCCGTCAACACCACTACCATAATCACCATCACAACCAGTAGAATAAATGGCGGAGATGGAAATACTGGTACAAAATAAAGCATAGCAGTTGTACCAGAGGAATGAGATGGGAATTGAGGTAAAATACGAGGATTACTAGACAGATACGAGTACTATAGGGCTCTCGTTTTAGTGTACGGCATGCACTCTATAGCTCTTTCCATTGATGTAAAAACTTGATATCAGTAGCAAGGAGAAACAAAGAGCATGAACGGAGAATGGATGAGTATTTAGTAAGTAAGGAGAGGAGAGGCTGACGGTGGACAAAGACTCGTGTATAGATGGTATGGATATCTAGGTGGACAGCAAAAAGATATAGATTAACTCATGGAGGCGGGAAGTGAGGACATAAAGAGATGAAGATTGACAGAAAAGATAGACAGATAGACACTAAGATATATAAACAGGGTGGTGGTATTCAGGTAGAGGGATGAATAGGTAGGTAGATATGTGTTTAGATGAAGCGATAAATTGGGGAATAAAGAAAGGGAGAAAGGTAGGTGAGAGATGAAGAAGCTGCGATGATGGAGAGATGAAATGACAGCTGAAGAGAGGGAGATGATATGGAGATGGAGATGGAGTCTTTGATAGATGGATTTAGAGAGGAAATAGGCTAGCAATGATGTGTTTAGTTGAAGCGATAGGTTGAGAGATAAAGAAAGGGAGGAAGGTAGGTGAGAGATGAGGAAACTGCGGTGATGGAGAGATGAAATGATAGCTGAAGAGAGGGAGATGATATGGAGATGGGAATGGAGTCTTTGATAGATGGATTTAGAGAGGAAATAGGCTAGCAATGATGAGTTTAGTTGAAGCGATAGGTTGAGAGATAAAGAAAGGGAGAAAGGTAGGTGAGAGATGAGGAAACTGCGGTGATTGAGAGATGAAATGATAACCGAAGGAAGGAAGATGATATAAAGATGTAGAAATGGAGATGGAGTCTTTGATAGATGGATTTAGAGAGGAAATAGGTTAGCAGAAATGTGTTTAGATGAAGGGGTAAGTTGAGGAATAAAGAAAGGGAGATAGATGAAGAAACTGCGATGATGGAGAGATGAAATGATACCTGAAGAGAGGGAGATGATATAGAGATGTAGAAATGGAGAAATTGATATAGAAAGGGAGATGAAATAATGTAGAAACGGAGATGAGGTGTAGAAATTTTTATAGTGGAGCTGAAATGATAGCTGAAGAAAGGGAGATGATATAGAGAGGTAGAAATGATGATGATGATGATGATGATGAATGAGTTTTTGATAGATGAATGAAGAATGGAAGAAGGTCAGCAGATAAGAAGGTAAGTGGTCGAAAAATATTTATATCCGTAGTAGATAAGAACGTATGGTAAGGTAAAGTAAGGTAAGGTAAGGTAAGGTAAGGTAAGGTAAGGTAAGGTCAGTAGATAAGAAGGTAAGGTAATTAGATAAGGTAAAGAAAGATTAAAATGCAGTTTATTTATTGAAGAAGGTCAAACGAATGTACTTATCAAATTATTCTTTTTTTTATAATTATACATTATCTATACAAGGCGGTCTCCTAACACACACACACACACACACACACACACACACACATACACACACGATACTGTCCCTAAATCCTCCTCGCTCTCGCCTCCTCCCCCTCCTCCCCCCCAAACACATGTCCATCTCTCTCTCTCTCTCTCTCTCTCTCTCTCTCTCTCTCACAGTGTCCCCAAGATTCTTATCACAAAAGAGGGACAAGAAGAGGTCCTATAAAGTGATCCTCTCTCTCTCTGCAAGGATTATAATTGTGTGTGTGTGTGTGTGTGTGTGTGTGTGTGTGTGTGTGTGTGTGTGTGTGTGTGTGTTCTTTCTTTTCATCGCGTCTTCCCCTTTCATTTTCTCATTTCCTCCTTTATTTATCGTTGTCACTCCACCATTCATGCCAAATCTCTTACCTCTCCCTCCCTCCCTCCCTCTCCTCTCTCCCTCCTTTCCCTCTTGTCCTCCTTTCTCTCTCCCCTCCTCCTCCTCCTCCCTCCCTTTCTCTCTCCCTCTCTCCCTTCTTCGATCCTGGTTTAACTACCTTCGATTTCTTCCTCTACTTCCTCTTCCTCTTTCTCTCTCTCTCTTTCTTCCTCATTCTCCTCTTCCTTTTTTCTTTCTTCTCTTCTTCCTTTCCCTTTCGTACTTTCCTGTTTCTTTTGTTCTTTTCCTTTTTATCGTTTACGCCAATGTTCTTTTTTTCCCCTTTGATTTAGTTATTTATCTTCCTTCTTTTTCTTTCTATTTATGTTTTCATAAATTTATTTTTTCCTGTTTATTTTTTTTTTGCTCCTTTCCTCTCCTCTTTTCCTTCCCATTACTTCTCTTCTTCTCTCTTCCTCTTCCTTTCTTCTACATCCCTTGTCATGCTTTTCTCTTCCCCCTTTTACTATCTCTCTTCTTTTCCCTATTTTTCCTCAACATTTACTTCCTTCCTTCATCTCTTCCTTTTTTGCCTCTTTCTCTATTCCCGTTTTTACCTTTCCTTCTTTCCCTATATTATTTTCTTTTATCTCCCTTCCCTCTATCCTAATTCTTTGTTTTGTTGTTTTCTTTTTCCTTTCCTCCCACTCTCCCTTCCCCCCTTTCACCCCTTTCCCTTTCTTTCCTCCCTTCATTTCCATTTTCTTCCCCTCTCGCCTGTCTTTCCTATTCTTATTTTCCTTTATCTTTCTCGTAACCCTTTTCTCTCTCCTTCCATCCCTTCAATTCCTGTTCCTCTCTCCCTTTTCTCCTTACCTTCCTTTTTCCATATCTCTTTCTCTCCCTACTTTCGCTTTTCCTCTCCCTCCCTCTCTTTCCTCCTCTTCCTCTTTCACCCTGTTCATTTCCTCCCCTCCTCCACCCCTTCCTTTCCTCTCTCCCTCCTTTTCTCTCCTTCCCTTCCTCTATCCCTCCCTTTCTCTCCTTCCTTCTACCCCTTGCTTTCCTCCCTTTCTATTTCCCTCTCTCCCTCCACCTCTCCCCCTCCCTCCCTCCGTCCCTCTCCTTCCCTCCCTCCCCCTCTCCCCTTCTTCCTCCCTCCCCCCCTTCCCCCCCTCGTACATTATTGATGCCCGTGGCCCCAGTTGACCCGCGGGCCATTATGGGGGATCAAGGAGTCCTGAATATTGGATTACTGGTGGTGTTGTGGCGGTGTTGACGGGGTGGTGTTGGTGTTGAGTGGTGGTGTGGTGGAGTGGGTGATGTTGCAGGGTGGTGGAGTGGGTGATGTGTGTGGTTCATTCATCCACTCATCCATTCATCAAATCCCCAAGCAGCCAACCAGCCCGCCATACCACCAGGATTCCATACCACCAGAAAGACAGACAAACAGACAGGCCAGTAGACAGACAGCCAGGCGGGGAGGGGGACGGGGAGGCGGACCATCAGATAAAGGCAGACGGCTCACGCCCGCCGCCCACCGCCCGCCGCCTGCTGCTCTGCGGGGCGCCTGCTGATACTGCTTATCACCTGAGTTATTAGCACCGCACCCACCGCCACGCTGACCACCAGCAGCAGGAGGAGGAGGAGGAGGAGGAGGAGGAGGAAAAGAGGTAGAAGAATAGGAGGACGAGGAGGAAGAGAAGGACAAGGAGTAGGGGGGAAAAGAAGAGGGAGAATAAGAGGAGAAGGAGGAGGAGGAGGAGGAAACATGGAAACATGGAAATGCAGGCAACAAAAAGCCTATTGGCTCATTACGAGGTTGCCCGCTCTGGTGATTTAATCTGCTCGACAGCCACTTGGGGCCTGGGGAGCGGATGAAAGCACCTCAATATTCAGTTTACTCCTGACGCAACGAAATGACGGTCGATTCGAATTTTGGAAGAGTTGATGGTATTCGCATTTACTACTTCTGAGGGAAGATTGTTCCAGTGGCGGATGACTCGGTTTGAAAAGAAACTCCTTGCAATGTCTGTGTTACATCGACTCGACTGAATGGGTAAACCGTTATTTCTATTTCTTAGGTTGGTTTGCAGTTCAAAGAATTTAGAGTAATCGACGTTATTGAACTTTTTCAGGTACTTGATGATTTGAATCATATCCCCTCGTAGGCGTAGGTGTAGCAGTAGTAGCATAGTAGTAATTTTGTTATCATTATTACTGATACAACAATAACGGAAGTGCAGAGGATGACAAGTACAACAGTTACATAACGTCTAGATAATAAGAAACAATAAGATAAGATATATGCACCAGAGGCTTCCCGCAACTCGGAGGTCACCTCCTCGCCAGCACCTTTTCCTTCACAGAGGCTTCCCGCAACTCGGAGGTCACCTCCTCGCCAGCACCTTTTCCTTCACAGAGGCTTCCCGCAACTCGGAGGTCACCTCCTCGCCAGCACCTTTTCCTTCACAGAGGCTTCCCGCAACTCGGGGGTCACCTCCTCGCCAGCACCTTTTCCTTCACAGAGGCTTCCCGCAACTCAGGGTCACCTCCGCCAGCACCTTTTCCTTCACAGAGGCTTCCTGCAACTCGGAGGTCACCTCCTGCCAGCACCTTTTCCTTCACAGAGGCTTCCTGCAACTCAGGTCACCTCCTCGCCAACACCTTTTCCTTCACAGAGGCTTCCGCAACTCGGAGGTCACCTCGCCAACACCTTTCCTTCACAGAGGCTTCCTGCAACTCGGAGGTCACCTCCTCCCCAACACCTTTCCGTCACAGAGGCTTCCCGCAACTCGGAGGTCACCTCCTCGCCAGCACCTTTTCCTTCACAGAGGCTTCCCGCAACTCGGAGGTCACCTCCTCGCCAACACCTTTTCCTTCACAGAGGCTTCCCGCAACTCGGAGGTCACCTCCTCGCCAACACCTTTTCCTTCACAGAGGCTTCCCGCAACTCGGAGGTCACCTCTTCGCCAGCACCTTTTCCTTCACAGAGGCTTCCCGCAACTCGGAGGTCACCTCCTCGCCAACACCTTTTCCTTCACAGAGGCTTCCCGCAACTCGGAGGTCACCTCCTCGCCAACACCTTTTCCTTCACAGAGGCTTCCCGCAACTCGGAGGTCACCTCTTCGCCAGAGAGAAAGGGGAGCGAAAAAATGGACAGACATAACAAATTTTCCCTTTTACTCCCGACTGACTTTATCTCCCCCTCGTTTATCTTTTATTTTCCCCTCTTCTTCCTCCTCCTCTTCCTGTCCTTATCTTCCCCTTCCCTCCATTTCCATACGCTATCTGCCCTTAACGAACCCATTATTCCTATGTTATCATCTCTTTACTAACACATTATTTCCTTCACCACAACATCGCGTTTCTCTACATTACTTTATAGCACAAAGGGGAACTACATAAAGGGAAGGGAACGGGGGAGGGTTAAAGGGCCTCAGGGGGACTGTTCCTGTATACTGGTGGCCCTGGGGAGGAGGAGGCACGGGGGAGGGAAGAGGTGCCGGTTGGAGAGGGAGGGGGAGGGAGGGGACATGGAGGGGTAGATGGGGAGAGAGAGAAATGGAGAGGAGAAAGAAAGCATGGAAAGGTAACGAGGGAGGAGATATGGGAGCAATGGAGAAGAGGAAGAGAGCATGGGAAGAGGAGGGAAGAGAGAGAATGACAGGAGAGGAGAGGGCAAGGAAGAGGAAGGCAGAGAAAGTGGAATGATATCTGATGGTTTTGTTTTTTTGGTTCACTTGCTGTAAAATAGGAAGGAAAAAAAAATAGAGTTGTTCCCATAGAGAGGACAGTACGAGGGTAGTCAAATGGGAGGATCAGATTCCCTTGGGCTAGAGATAAAAAAAATTGGAAACGGCAATGGACTGAAGTATATAAAGGGGATGGAGTTTACTGGTTCAGGGCGTTTATACGAGGCACACCACACCTCATCCTGGTTCTAGTGCCGTTACATTGACCCTTGGGCGAGTAAAATAACGATGAGTGAACCAAATATCTCATAACTGATTGACTAAATTTAATAATCCGGCAGAGAAATAAGAACAGGGAAAGATTACATGCTACCAAGTTATTGCAAAACGTATGGGTACTGGTGTGTGTGTGTGTGTGTGTGTGTGTGTGTGTGTGTGTGTGTATGGCACCTGGCCTGGAACAGATGTCACAGCCTCCCCTCACCTCCCACAAGTGTTCCTGGCTCTCTTCCCCTTCCCGTCCCCCTTCCCTTCCCCCTTCTTTTCCCCTCACGGCACACAGATGGAACAGTGACAATAACATCTGTACCCTCCCTCACCCCACACATACGCAGCTCCCCCAAGCATTCCTAGCATTCCAACCCCCCCACTACTAACACACCTGTGCGCAGTCACCACACCTGCGCAGGGACGCCGCCCACACGTGCCCCGAACACACGCCTACGCCACGCCACGCCACGCCAGGCCACGCCACGCCGCTGTTAGCTACGAGGTGATAATTAACAGGGGAAAAAAAGCAGGTAATAATAATAGACGAGAAAAAAGTGTTGTGATAATTAGAATGGATGTAGAGAGGGGATTTGTCTTATGGTTTTTCGCTGTCATTGTTCTAATTAATACATTTTTATCATTATCATTATCATCATCATTACTATTATCATTTACCACCACCATCACCAACACCAAAACCGTCATCATCACCATCACAGAAAAAGCATCAACCCAAACAACAACAACAGCAACACAATCATCACCTTCATCACCGTCAACACCAACACCTGAGTACACTTGCATACCGGTGTAGCATATTATCCGTGGAGGAGGGGGAGGAGTGAGGGGAAGGGAGGTAGGGAATGGAGGGAGGGAGGGACGCGGCGGAAAAAAAAAAAAAAGAAATCTGCCCGTTAGGAGTGAGGGAGAGTAGAGAGGTGTGATGGGAAGGGGAAAGGGGTGGGGGGGTGGGGGGGGAGAAGGAGTATGAGGGAAAAGAATTGGAAGAAGGGAATGAAGGGGCACCGACGGAGTGTAAGGGAGGGGAACGGCGAAAGAGAAAGGGGAAACAGAGGAAAGGGGAGAGAGAGAGAGAGAGAGAGAGAGAGAGAGAGAGAGAGAGAGAGAGAGAGAGAGAGAGAGAGGGGGGGGGGGGCGAGGGGGGAGGCCAAGACGACGCCGCACGTGCCGGGGTGAGCCGCGCACGTGTCCCTCCGTGGCGCCGCGCACATCTGCCGCCACATCTGCCACCCACCGCCGCCCGCCGCCACCCACCGCTCACCCGCTCACTCACCCACCCACTCGTTAACCTCAGCATCCATTCCCCTCCCCTGCCACTCGACCGCCTAGCCGCCCTTGTTAACCCCGACCACTAACCCAATGCCCACACACCTCACAAGTCTATTCCCTCACGCCACCTCATTATCACTCTCCCACCGCTCACTCAACCTCAACACCGCCTCATGCACTCACTTCCGCACGCCCAATACGCATACCCTTACCACTCACTCACTCACCTATTCCCCCTTACAAGTACCCCAGCATCCCTGCCCTCTCGCACCGTCACCGTCACCCACCCAAATACCCCAACGAGGCCCCATTCGCTCCACCCACGCACTCCCCCCTTAACACTTCTTTCTGCCCAGCCGCCTGACCATTCAAGCGTCCCCCAAACAGCCCCTCACCTACCCCGCCAGATAATATACTTGATAGTTTTAGCTTTCTCTATCTTTATCTGCTAGGGCACGAGGTATTTGGATGAAGATGACAAACTTTTTTCTTCTCTCTCTCTCTCTCTCTCTCTCTCTCTCTCTCTCTCTCTCTCTCTCTCTCTCTCTCTCTCTCTCTCCGTAACAATATGTCCGGATCAGCACGCGCCATTTGTTGAAGCGGCTGCTGTAATTAACCATTAGGAACAAAACAGGTGTGCCGTTATCTCGCGAGCACAGGTGTGGCAGAGGTGAGGGACGCCGCGGCCACACTTGTGCACTGTAGCTTGGCTTGGCTTGGCTTGGCGTTGTGTACGCGTGTGTGTGTTTGTGTGTGTGTCTATGTGTTTTCGCGGGTGAGTCACCAGAAAGGAATCTCACCTGGTTTGTGTGTGTGTGTGTGTGTGTGTTTGGCAGCACATATGTCAATGTCACCGTTGCATCCCGACTCAGAGGCGGGAAAGACGGACTGCACGACGGATGGCACACTACACGGCTTGGTGAACGTGTCACTAAAATATTATCTTGCCTGACTTTACTTTGGGGATATGAGCAAGAGGCGGGGATATATCTTTTTTTTTAGGAACTATTCCAACAACCGTCTAGGAGGAGGAACAGAAAGATAGGAAGGGACTTTTATCTGCCTACTCAGTTTCTAAAAACGCTGAAAGGACAGAAAACGAATATACGCTAATTGAAATAAGTAATCCAGGTAAACATATGAATTCATTCACTCTCTCCGTGTCTCAATGGGCGTGGCGAGGACCTGGTGTGTGTCCGGTAGTTGTGTGCACCCTTGAGGCGAGGCAGGAGCGTCGAGCGGTGCGGTGGGTGCAGGAAGGCCCTGCTGATGCCATTTAAACTTAGCTGCATGGTGCTTGGCTGTCCAAGTCCCAGCTTCGGTGCCCTGCCCCGTGTCCGGCCCCGGCGAGTAGTCTCTTCGGGGTGGCGTGTGGGGCGGGGCGGCACCCTCGCCCAGTGCCACGGCCCCGCTGATACGCCTCCGTCCTGCCGTTATCAGTTAATCACTGGGATTGGCGGCGCGGCGGTGAAGGGCCAGCCTCCAACAACACTTCTTTTTGCCAATATCAGTGTGCCAGTTTTAATGTTCTGTCCCTACCTGGCCACCTCACAGGCCCCGCAGGCACCGTCAGAGGCGCCGGCAGCCTCGCTGCTATCCCTTACCATCTGCCTCCTTCACAAAATTAACTTTCAATGTTTGTCTCGTGATCCTTCATGAGCGATATTCAGCGATAATGAACACGTGTTTGTCACTAATCAATCCCTCGTTTCACGGTTCGTAAATTTAGCGACTTGGCCAACTCGTGTTCTGCCCGCCCATCCGCTGCAGGTCACGATGCTGGGTCGTCCCCGCTGCCCCGGGACGCCTCATTGCCGCTGCCTCTCCCTCGAGGATGTCGCGGGAGCTGCGAGACAGGAAGACAAGAGACGAGACCCGTCAAAACGCGGCACATGAAAGGCTTGAGGCACCGAAGACGTCGAAACCGCCCCCCCTATGGTAGCCCGCCGGCGTGAGGCACCTGCGGCTGCGTCTCTCACTACCGTGGATGTAGCTCGCGCACACATACGCACACGACTAGGGATTTGCATATACTGACCAAATGAACACAAACACTTCACCTCAACACAATGCGTACAGTATGAATACAAGTTAATGAAATATAGAGGGTGAAACAGATGTCTGGAATTTCTAAGAGCAACAAGACCTGCTGTCTTGGCTACAACTACATCTAAAATACTACGAGTGGCGGGGGGCTCCCAGAGGCCCCCGCGGCACCCGGCCTCACCTCCAGGACAGGACCCGACAGGAAAAATGGAGAGGCACCGCAACAATGATCTTCAACAAACATGAGGCAATAAATATGAAAATGAAATTTGAAGGAAAGATATTAAGGAGTAAAATGCACTAATACGACAATCTCAATCTTGTACTTCATTGTAGACTTCTCGTTCCTTCTCCCCACCACCTCCGCGCCCTCTGAACCTCCATCATCCACCACCACCTCCACCACCACCACCACAATCACCACCAGCATTACTTTCAAACGTCAAATCTTAAAAAAAATGAATTAACATCGCCGCTGGGAACTTAGTCAAGAGGATAAAAGAAAAAAAAGTGTCCCCTATCAACCCCACCATCACCCCCACAACCACCACCACCACTCCTCTCATCACCCCGCCCCTTCCCCCTCTCCCCCCACTGCCCCGCGGCCCCACCAGCCCCTTCAAAGCCTTTCATTCTGAGTAGGAAAACACCGGCATGGAGTTGTTGGTGGTTGGTGTGCCCTGCAGCGCCCCGATGGTGGTGGTGGTGGTGGTGGTGGTGGGGGTGATAGTTGTACCGGTAATGGTTATGGTAGTGACGGTAGCTGTTGTAGAGTTATATAGTGGTGATGCTGGAAATGGTGATGATAGTGGTGTTGACGATGGTGGTGGTGGTGGTGGTGGTGGTGGTGGAAGGAAAAAAAAATAAGAGAGAGAGAGAGAGAGAGAGAGAGAGAGAGAGAGAGAGAGAGAGAGAGAGAGAGAGAGAAAATGCACATGAATCAATAATAATATAATCAAAACATGAATGAAACGCGACACACAAAGAAAAAACAACACGAAAGGGAGAACTAAGAAAGAGAAAGAACAACAAACGAAGAAAGAAAAAAGAGAATAGAGAAAACAGACAAACGGGATTATAGGAGGGAGGGAGGGAGGGAGGGAGGCAAAAAAAAAAGAGAGAGAGAGAGGGAGAGGAGGAGGGAAGGGTCGGAAGAATAAAGGGTTAGGAGAAAATAAAGGCGGGTAAAGAGAGAGAGAGAGAGAGAGAGAGAGAGAGAGAGAGAGAGAGAGAGAGAGAGAGAGAGAGAGAGAGAGAGAGAGAGAGAGAGAGAGAGAGAGAGAGAGAGAGAAGAGGGAGAGGAGACAAAGTGGAGGGGGGGAGGGGAGGGAACAGTTAACGAGGGGAAGGGAGGGAAGGGTAAGAGGGGAAAGAAGGGGGAGGAGAAAGGGATGAGGGGAGACAAGCAGGAGAGAAAGATAGGATGGGACAGCAGGAGAGGGGAGAGATAAAGGGAGGCTACGGGGAGGGCGGAGGAAAGAGAGATATGATAGGGGAAGCATGTAAGAAGAGAGGAGGAAGAAGAGGGGAGAGAAGGGAAGGGGGGGAAGAGGGAATGGAAAGGGAGAGGAGCAGGAGGAGAGAAAAAGGAGAGGGGAGGAAAATGGCAACTTTGGAACAATGCAAAGAGTACACAGAAAAGAAAAAACAAAAGAAAAAACATAGCAAAGTGAAGAAGAGTGGGAGAAGGAAAAGCCGAGAAAACAAACAAAGATGAATCAAAGAATGTAGAAAAGAAGGAACAACAGGACAACAGGAAGAACAGAGAGGAGAGAGAGAGAGAACGGAGCCAAGGGAGAGGGCATCGAGGAACACCTAACAAAAGGCGTAATGTTATAGAGACAATGGAAAAGAATGCATGTATATTGTATATTTAGATAGCAGAGAAGAACGAAAGGAGAGAACATGAAGGAAAAGGGGGTGAAGAGGTTCATATCCCGGTCGCCGCTACAAGCATCACCGTCATCAAGTCATCGCCGAGCGGCCTATAAGACAACCCGTGCACATGCTCTCCTGAAGACCACCTACCAACCTGCAACGAAGATCAAGTGGAGCTCCGGGGGCAGAGGGCCATATTTTTAAACATTTCTGCGCCCAAGAACACGTAATTTACTAGTCTTTCGTGGGAGTTTAGGGCATTTCCAGGGGTACTTTTATGACCCTGGTGGTAGTCTGAGCCTTCTTCTGTACCGTGAACCTAAAAGAACACTCATTAGAACTCGACTACCCTCCTTTTTTTTAGCCTTTGGAAATAGTTGGTGTGAGAGGTGGGAGCATCTGACAATACCAACCAGACACTCCGGGGGCGCCACTATAAACACTTGCCTCCGCCGCTAACGGGCCAGGACCGACCAACAGTCCTCATCGTGAAGGCCGAAAAAAATATGGATAGAAAAGTGTGGAAGGGGAGGAGGGGGCATATTTCTTATCATGTCTTTCCACTCATCGCTCTTCCACCACTCCCTCTCCTCCTCCACCTTTCCCTTCACCTTTTAAGTCAACCCACTTCCTCCCCTAGTCAGAAGTACCATATAGGAGGAAAGGGGCATAGAGCTAGAGAGAGAGAATAAAAGGGTATGTCAGACTACAGAAGAGAAAGAGGCGGTAAAGAAGGGTGAGAGGCACAGAAAGGGGTTAGGCCAGTGTCATGTTGAGTGGCTGCGGGAGTGGGGGAGAGGGGGTGTGGGGGAGTGGGGGAGAGGGGGTGTTCGGCGTGGCATCCTCCCCTTCACATTGTAATGAGCCTCGGGCGGGGCGTGACGGCGTGACGGCGTTACTCTCGCGAGGCACAATGTCACCTCCTGTGTTACTCGACCCCGTACATCACGCCGCCGCCGCCGCCCAGCAAAAGAGACACGCCGAAGATCCGTCACAGACCCTCCTCCTCCTCCTCCTCCTCCTCCTCCTCCTCTTCCTCCTCCTCCTCTCTGTTAATCACTCGTTCTCTCACGTTCACTATCAACTGTCTTAAATATTTGCCATGCAAGCTAAAGATTATTAAGCCCTCCTCCTCCTCCTCCTCCTCCTGCTCTCCTCCTCTTCCATCACCTAGCCTGTCAATCAAGTCCGTAGTCCCATCATCACGCCCACGGCCTCTCTACAACACGTTCTCATTGTCGAATCATATCAAGCATCGTCACAAAAGTCGCCAGTTAGTGACTTTGCATCGTCGCTGTCGCCGAGGCTTCACAGGCGGGCTGAAGATCCGACACGGACCTTTCCCCCCTCTCTTTTAATCACTCCCCACGCCAACCATCAATGTAACAGCCTCTCCAGAACAGTAAGTCATTGTTGTGTGAAGTTTAGCAACGTAATTCTCATTAAAGCCAAAATCCGTCACAGACTTTACCCCCTGTCCTCTTCCTCCTCCTCCTCCTCCTCCCCCTCCTCCACCTTATCTTCCTCTTTCACCCCTCCCTTGTTAATCACTAGACAAGCCTTCCATGGGTCACAGCCTCTACACAACCCGTTACTGTTGTAAGAGACTAGCTGCGTCACCGTTAATACCGCCTCACTGCATATTGTAGATGTATCTGGTGCGCCTACCAATACGAATCTAGTATATACGGGCCTTGGTTCAGATCCAGGCCGATACAGTTACATTACAAGCCAAATACCCATTCTCACTTTCCTTTGAGTTGGTTGGCACAAGAGTACTTGGGGATAACTGGGAAAGCATCAAGAGCTTCTCTCGGTTACTCTCACTGTTCTCTATATGAAAGAGCAGCGCCAGCGGACGTTTTTGTATCCTTTGAGCAGCCTTTACTTTAAAATGATATTGTTCAGCTGTGTGTCCCGCGGCATGGACTTAAGAATGCGTACTTCACAGACTCAAAAGAAGATCAAAAATTCAACACTAAGGCAACGTAAATCTTAATAAACATCTACGGCAAATTAACAGATAATACGGTTGTGTTTAGCCGTCTGCCAGCTTCTGCCATCAAGGCCATAGCTCCGTCACTTGTACAACTTACACCTTCTTCTATATTAAAGGTATAGGCAATCACTCCCTGTAAATGAGCAAGGCAAGGAGGGAAAGTACTCTAGTTCTACCCCAAAAAACGACTAAGCCTTGTCAGAAAGTCTTTAAATCAAGCTCCCTCGATGTTAAAGTTTGTTTCAAGATCAAGACAAAAACAATTTGACCTTGACTTACCAGGAGTTCCTTCCCTTCCTCCTCCTCCTCTTCTTCCTCTTTCTCCTCTTCCTCCTCCTCCTCCCTCCTTCCTTCTCTTTAAGCGCATCACAATGAATGAACGGAAGTAATGTGGAGGAGGAGGAGGAGGAGGAGGAGGAGGAGGAGGAGGAGGGGGGCGGAAACTAAAAGGAACAAGAATTTACGAGAAAAAAAGTACACACACACACACACACACACACACACACACACACACACACACACACACAGCCTACTTATGAACCTCTTCACTCACACACCCACATATTTTTCACCCCATTCTCACCCCCACCAGAGCTTCCCCCTCACCCCCAGCACCCCCACCAGATGACCCCCTCCCCTCCATCACCCCATTCACCCCTCCACGCCCTCTCAAACCCTTTTTACCCTCTCTCTCCTCTCCCTACCACCAACCATCCCTGCATCTTCTCCCCAGCCCCGTCCCTCCCCTCTCCTCCCTTCCTCCCCATCCTCCCCAAGGCCACAAATCATGGGGATCCACCAAGCAATGCCGGTAATTAATGTATTTTGCCCCCATTGTCACCCACTGGGGAGGGAGGGAGGGAGGGAAGGAGGCAGAGGGAGAGAGGACATTGGGGCGCTAATGAGAAGAGAGAGAATAGGGAGTAAGGGAGAGGTAGGGAGGGAAGGAGCGATGGAGGAAAGGAGGGAGTGAGAGGAAGGGGAGGAGAGAGTGTCTATCTAGAAAGGGAGAAAAGAAGTGAATAAATGACGACGAAGAGAGAGGGAGGAAAGAAGTGATGGAGGAAGAGAGGGAGTAAAGAAGGAAGAGAGAAGAGGGAGGAGAGTGTATCTAGGGAGGGAAGAAGTGACGGAGGAAGAGAAGGAAAGGGAGTCTATCAAGGAAGAGAGGAAGGGAGTGATAGAGGAAGGAGAGGGATGAAAGGAGGAGAGAAGGCCAATATGGAGAGAGGAGGAAGCGGGGAGGTAAGGAGGGAAGGAAAGGGTTGAGGAAAGGAGAAATGGAGTGAATATATTAAAAAAAAAAAAACATTGATGGAGCGAGGATGGACAGGGGATGAAGAATGTAGATGATGGAATGGTAGAATGAGGAGAACGTATAAGGATTGAGCAACATAGATGGATAGATGGATTGACAGATAGATCGAGAGACGAGTGTGTAGCTATACTGATGAGGCTGTCCTTGAAGGTATATCTAAAGAGGAGCTTCGTCATTGGCTATACAGAAGCGCCTGGAGATAAGGGATCCTTGACCTAATGTTGGATGTATGTGTGGAAAACCTTACGTTACAAATTTAAAGAATCAGAAACACTACTCCTACTACTACTACTACTACTGCTACTACTACTACTACTACTACTACTACTACTACTACTACTACTACTATCATCATCATCTTAATCATTATCTTGCCATTACCATCATTACCAAAATATATAACAGCTGTTACGAATAAAAAAAATACACACAAACAATGAAAAGGGTGAGGGAGGCATAGGAATAGGAAGGGAGGGAGAGAAAGAGAGAGGGAGGGAGGGAGGGAGGGAGGGATGGAGGGTCGTGGCATAATGAGGCGCAGTTTTCCTTCTCTGCCTCATAAACGTAAATCAAGGCTGGGGCACGGCTGGAGGGGGGGGGAGAGAGAGAGAGAGAGAGAGAGAGAGAGAGAGAGAGAGAGAGAGAGAGAGAGAGAGAGAGAGAGAGAGAGAGTGTTAAAGAAAAAAAAAGTCAAAAACGGTATATAAGATCACACTCCCAAATTGAGGCCCCTTCGAGGATTCTATTATATGTCCCTCGAGTATAATTTTGAAACACGGTCAATATACTCGTTCGTTTTAATTATAACATACCTCAGTGCACCAGAGTCTTACAATTAGTCTGCCTCAGTGCACCAAAGTCTTACATTTAGTCTGCCTCAGTGCACCAAAGTCTTACAATTAGTCTGCCTCAGTGGACCAAAGTTTGCTGATTTCCAAGAAGTTTCAAGGCATATGACAAGCACCTTTACCTTGACGTATAGTGATCTGCTTCCTTCACGATCGTTACACACTTCGTAAGACAAGAGGACAGTACAGAAGAGTAGCCGTGTCTCAGTACAGATGATGCATGGGTCATATTTTTTTTCCAAGCGGGTTGAGCCCTTGACTGCGGATTTCCTACAAGAAGACATCACCAAGCTACAGGAGTGGAACAAAAAGTGGCTGCTACAATTCAATGAAGAAAAATTTAAAGTCCTGTACCTTGGGAGGGGATATCCAGCACACCAATACCACATGGGAAACACTCCACTATCCACCACAGAGGCAGAGAAAGACCTGGGAGTGTATGTTACCAGGCTACCAGTGAAGGAATATCCAGCACACCAATACCACATGGGAAACACCCCACTATCCACCACAGAGGCAGAGAAAGACCTGGGAGTGTATGTTACCAGGCTACCAGTGAAGGGATATCCAGCACACCAATACCACATGGGAAACACTCCACTATCCACCACAGAGGCAGAGAAAGACCTGGGAGTGTATGTTACCATGCTACCAGTGAAGGCGAAATCCATACCAATCGCAGCGAACGGGTTAACTGAGAAAAAGTCAAATAACACACCATTCACCGAGTAGTATGTATGTTTTCCATGAGGCTGTGAAAGTGGACACAACATGGAAGTAGAGAAATGATGCAAGGAATGAAAAGAGAAATGGAGAGAAGAAAAGGAAATACATGACAAGAGATAAAAGATTGCATGGTTCGTAAAATTTTATGCCAACCAGGGAAATTTTGGTAACGGGCAAACACAAACAATCATACCGGCGGAAGGGCAAGGACGAGAACATCACGGCGCCCTTCTCTGCATGAGGCGGCCGATAAAACGTCGTTGAGAGTCGAAGGGGCAGACTCCACGCCTACAGGCTAACGGACCAGCAAATCCCCACACACACCAACGCACTAACACACACGGGACTAACGGCGACGGGTAATTCCCGCAAACACGTGAAAAAGAGCTGAAAATCGCTACACGGGCAGGGGACAGTAATGGGGGAAGGAGGGGGCGAAGGGAAGGGAAGGACTTAAGATATAGGCGACTCTGCCCTTCAGACGGGAAAGCGGAACGGAAGGAAATAAAATAAAAGGGTTGAATTATGACCACGCGCACCCTTTTTTCGGGGCCCGCGACAAATGGGCCAACAGAGAGAAAAACTGCCTTGAAAAAATACCGATTGACAGAGGGCATGTGGAAAAAAAGGTTGGAGGCAATAGAGGAAGTGGACGGAGAGAGGGGGGAGGAGGAGGGTAATGGGGGGGGGAGAGAGAGAGAGAGAGAGAGAGAGAGAGAGAGAGAGAGAGGGAGAGAGAGAGAGAGAGAGAGAAACACACATACTAACTTTTTTCCATACCCTCACTAAATACAGGTGTTTCGTACGTGTAAATTAACCTCTTTCACTTACCTTAACACTGCCGCTGTCTGTCTGTCTGTCTGTCCATAACCACTAAGCAGGGAATGAGGCGAGAGGGGGATCTGAAGGGAAAAAAATGATATGTAAAGGAAAATTATGTCAGGAAATAATAGGTAAGGAAAAAACTAACTAACTAACTAACTAACTAACTAACTATGTAAGGGAAAGGATGTCCGGAAAAATATGTTAGGGAAAAATACATAAGAGAGCATTGCCCTTTCTTTACCCTTTTCAGCCACCCCATACCCCCCCCCTCCCCCTCCCTCCCCCCTCTCCCCCCCCCTCCGCCGGCTGGTCGAGGGAGAGAAAAAAAAGAATTGATACATAAAAAAGAAAGAAAGGATTGACACGCATAAAAAAGCTTGACACTATGTATTTATTGGCTCAGCAATGTGTGTGTGTGTGTGTGTGTGTGTGTGTGTGTGTGTGTGTGTGTGTGTGTGTGTGTGTGTGTGTGTGTGTGTGTGCGCGGATAATGTTGTTTGTTGTTATCTTTTTATTTGTTTATTCATGGATCTGTTATTTTATTCATTATTTCATTTATTCATTCACTGGTTCGCTTCGTCATTCACTCCTTAACTTAATAACTATCTTAAAACATAGTAGTGCTCTCTCTCTCTCCTTCCCCCCCTTCCCCTCCCTATTTATTCATATCCCTGAACCTTGCTGTCCTCTCCTCCCCTACTCAAATCCATCCCTCTCTCCTTACCTGCCTTGCTACCCAACCTTAAACTCCCTCATTCCCTCCACCTCTCCCCCCACCGCTTGCCCTTTGCCCCTCCTCGCCACCCCCCACCCTGGTCCCTCTCTCCCGCCCTCGTCGCAGGTGGCAGGGCAGGGGCGGGAAGATGATAACGTGCTGTTTGCTTGTAAAAACTGTCCCGTTCTGAGCGACGTGCTGGGCGGGAGGAGGGGAGGAAGAGGGGTGGGTGAGGAGGGGTGAGGTAGCAGGGGTAGGGTAGCACGGGGCGGGGCACGGGTATAAAGTTGCCTAGAGGAGAGCATGCCCCCTACGGACTTCCCTTCCCTCCCCTTCCCTCCTCCTCCTTCCTCTCAACCTCACAACCTCTCCCCATTATCCATACCCTTAAACTTCTCCCACCAACTTAACAAAATGATCTCTCTCTTAATTATACTGATTATGCTCCTCTTCATTTTCTTCCTCCTCCTCCTCCTCCTCCTCCTCCTATCACTCCTTATCGTACTCCTCCTCCTTCTCTTCTTCCTCGTTCTCCTCCTCCTCCTCCTGCTCCTCCTCCACTGCTTTCTCTAGCCATAAAAAAAAGTTGAAGAGTAAAAGTAAAGAGAAAAAAAGATGCAGGGATGAGAAGAAATACAAGAGGTGGAGGAAATATATTTTTTTTAGTCA
>NC_066529.1:280000-292500 GCF_024679095.1 Eriocheir sinensis | reverse complement strand
GAGAGAGAGAGAGAGAGAGAGAGAGAGAGAGAGAGAGAGAGAGAGAGAGAGAGAGAGAGAGAGAGAGAGAGAGAGAGAGAGAGAGAGAGAGAGAGAGAGAGAGAGAGAGAGAGAGAGAGAGAGGGGGGGTGAGGGGGGGGTCCGTGATCCTGTAGCAGCTCTTTTAACCACTTTGAGGAATCCTTTGTGTGCAGCGGCGTTAGGAGGGAGAGGAGTGGGAGAGGAGAGGAAAGAGGAGAGGAGGAAGGGAGGAGGAGGGAGTAGAGATTGTTATCCGCAGAGCCACACGGAACACGAGCTGCCCACTCACTCACTCACTCACTCACTCACTCTGATTTACTCATTAACTCCATTGCCTCATTCACCCACACTCACTCTGTTCTTGGGTCTCACTCACTCACTCACTCACTCCATCGTCTCTCAGTCAGTCAGTCAGTCACTCACTCATTGATTTAGGAAGAAACGGTAAAATATAAGGAAGGAAGAAATGAAGCCAGGGAGGGACTGGATAAGGAAGGAAGGAAGGAAGGAAGGAAGGAGAAAATATAGCATGGAGGAGTAGGAGAGAAGGAAGAAAGCAAGAAATGGTAGAAATTATGAAGGAGGAAAGGAAAAACTGGAAGAAAGGAAGAAAGGTAAGAAAATGGAACACAAATATTTAAATGATAATGGAAATGAGGTAAGGGGAGGAAGGGAGGGATGAGAGATATTCAGGTAAAGGAGGGAAGGAAGAGAATGAGGTAGTGGAGGAGGAGGAGGAGGAGGAGGAGGAAGAGGAGGAGGAAGGGGAAGAAGGAGAGCGGTGGAGTACAGATGAGGTTGGGGTGCCATACTAGTTAACTAATAAATTATGAGGGGCGAGATTTAGGAGATGATGATGATGATGATGAGGAGGAGGAGGAGGAGGAGGGGATGGGGAAGGGAAGGGATTGGTGGTGGTGGTAATGGTGGTGATGGTGGTGAAAGGAGGTGAAGGATGGGGAATAGATAGATAGAGAGAGAGAGAGAGAGAGAGAGAGAGAGAGAGAGAGAGAGAGAGAGAGAGAGAGAGAGAGAGAGAGAGAGAGAGAGAGAGAGAGAGAGAGAGAGAGAGAGAGAGAGAGAGAGAGAGAGAGAAGCTAGTTAAAAAGTGAGAAAGGGAAGAGGAGGGTAATGAAGAAGAGGGGTAGTTTAGAAGGACGGAGGGGGGAGAGGAGGAGGAGGAGGAGGAGGAGGAGGAGGAAGAGAAGGGAGGAGGTGAAGATGGGATGGAGGGGGGAGAGGAGGGAGGGGAGGGGAGGGGGCAGAGGGGAAGAGGAGGGGGGTGAGCACGAGCCAAGAAGATGTGGCAATAAAAATTACTTCCAGTCTGATACCTTTCCACCCCTCTCCCCTCTCCCCCCTCCCCTCCCCCTTCACCTCCCCCCTCCCCTCCCTATCACCTCCATCACTGCCGTATGTCCCTCAGTCCTCACCCCCCTCTCCCCCTTCTCTCCCCTCTCACCCCTCTTCTACATTATCTCCCCAATAGTTTTACTTCACTCCATACACCTCCTCCTCCTCCTCCTCCTCTTCCTTCTCCTCCTCCTCCTCTTCACTTCTCTTCCCTCCCTGCATCACTGTCCTATCTCCCCTGTTCTTATTCCCCTCCTCTTCGCCCTCCTCCTCACCCCTTCTCTTCATCCCCTTTCCCTTCATTTCCACTCCCCTCTACGTCCATTACCACCTTATCATTCTACTTTCCCTTCCTCCTCCTCCTCGTCCTCCTCCTCTGTCTCTTGTTCATATCAAGAATATATTTACGCTGTTAGTGTTGTTGTCGTTATTGCTGTTATTAGTTTTTGGATCGGAAAAAAATGATAAGCCATGACTTGATCCCCCATTAAAGAAACACGAGGTAGACATGGCCGGGCAGGTGGAGAAGGAGAAGTAATAAGATAAAAATACGTGGGAAAAAGTTAATACAATAAAAGATGAGCTCAAACACTTGAAGGTAAGTTATCATCATCAGCGACCCTTTGTGGAAAGATGAAGATGGATAGATGGTAAGAGAGGATCTACTACTACTACTACTACTACTGCTACTACTACTACTACTACTACTACTACTACTGCTGCTACTATTAATAATAATAATAATAATAATAATAATAATAATAATAATAATAATAATAATAATAATAATAATAATAATAATAATAATAATAATAATAATAATAATAATAACACACACACACACACACACACACACACACACACACACACACACACACACACACACACACACACACGCACACACACACGACGGGGTATTAATAGCAAGTTATCAAATTACGGATTTTAATTCTGAGGACGGTCTCATTATGTCAGTGGTGGTGGTGATGGTGATGGAGGGAGTTAATGCTTATCTCGATATCTGTTTAGTTATGTTTTTTTTTTGTGTGTTATGTTATGCTGTTATGTATGTTTATGTAAATGTTTATTCTTATGTCATGTTATGTTTTTAATGTTATGTTTATGCTATGGGGTTTTTTTTTCAGTTATTTTTATTATCTTTTCTGTTTTTTTTTTTTTATATATAGCAAATGAAACAGCTCAAGGGCAATTTACACATAAATAAATGGTCATAAATCGTAATGGTATCGACGAAGAGGACACAAAAAAGGAATGGTGGTGGTGGCGGTGGTGGTGGTGGCGGCGCGAGGTGACAGGTGGCATCTCCGAGGGGGAGGAACACAACCATGAAATATTCGAACCAGCAACTGTGAGCGCGGCAGATGGCTGGGAGGGGCGACAGGACGAGGAGGAGGAAACACGAAAACACGGAAACACGGAAATGCAGGCAACAGAAAGACTATTGGCTCATTACCTGGTTGAACGCTTTGGTGGTTTAATCTGCTTGACAGCCACTTGGGGCTTGAGGAGCAGATGGAAGCACCTCGATATTCAGTTTACTCTTGACGCAACGAAATGACGGTCGATTCGATATTTGAAGGAGTTGATGGTATACGCATTTACTACTTCTGAGGGAAGATTGTTCCAGTGGCGGACGACTCGGCTTGAAAAGAAACTCCTTCCAATGTCTGCGTTACATCGACTCGACTGAATCGGTAAACCGTTATTTCTATTTCTTAAGTTGGTTTCCAGTTCAAAAAATTTGGAGTAATCGACGTTATTGAACTTTTTCAGGTACTTGTAGACTTGAATCATATCCCCTCGTAGGCTCCTTTTATCCAGTGTAAAGAGATTGAGTCGCTCCTCGTATGACTTCGTGGCGCGTCGTTGAATCCTTTCCAGTAAATCAATGTCCTTTCTGTAATTAGGAGACCAGAACTGTACTGGGTGCGTAGTAGAAGCCCCCTACCTCCTCTCCCCTTTTCTCTTTCTCTCTCCCCTCACCCCACTACCCATATTCCTCCTCCTCCTCCCCTCTCCTCTCCCCTCACAACCCCTATCCCCCTTCCCCTCCTTATCCACAACCCCCCATAACTCCCATACCCCCTCCCTCTCTCTCCCAATACACCCCACCACCACCACTTCCCCCCCTCCCCCCGTTCAGCCTCCTCCCCATCAAAATTCGGGAAAATTGCCCCAAAATCCTGTAAATGGCGTCACTAATGCGGTCGACAATGGGGCTTATGTTAATGGTATTCCAATGGCAAAAAAGAGACGTTGTGTGTGTGTGTGTGTGTGTGTGTGTGTGTGTATGGTTTTTTTTTCTTCATTTATATTATTGACCATATTGTCTTCTTTTATCAATCTATTATGTATACGAGGAAAAAGAAGAAATAAAGTAAAAAAGAAGGAAAGCAAGATTGAAAAAAAGACAAAAACGACAAAATTATATTCTCATTATTATTTTTATTTTTTGTCCTTGAGCTGCTTCATTTACTGCACACACACACACACACACACACACACACAGACACACACACACACACACACACACACACACACAAATACGAATAAATTGAAAAAAAAAAAAGAGGAGCCAGGAAGGGAAAAAATGTCTATCAGTTTATCTACCTATTTATCTATCTATCTATCTATACCTTCTATGTATAAATGTGTATGTATATGTGTGCGAATGTAATGAATGTAGGTATGCTTCTCTATCTATCTATCTATCTATCTATCTATCTATCTATCTATCTATCTATCTATCTATCTATCTATCTATCTATCTATCTATCTATCTATATATATATATATATCTATATATATATATATATATATATATATATATATATATATATATATATATATATATATTTCTATTTCTATCTATACATTAAATAAATCATAAAATCAATACAAAATAAAACTTAAACTAATACAAATTCCAGTAACAATCAGCATTCAATCAAACTTATATTCCTAATCAATTCCGATAATAATCATAAAGTTGTCCCTAATCACCGCCCCTTTCCCTCTTTCCTCGCCTAATTATTCAGATTCTGGGTGAAATGAGGGAGGGGCAAAGGGGAGGAGGAGGGGGAGAGCATCGGGGAATATTAATTGTGAGGGAAATGGGTGGGTTAGTGGGGTGGGTGGAGAGGTAGAACTAGTGGAGGGAATGGGGAGGGAAAAGAAAAAAGGGGAGGAGGAACTGGAGGATGGAAGGGAAATGTCTGAAAGGGGGGAAAGGAGGGTGAATGAAGGGTACCTATAGGGAAGGTTAGGTTAGGTTAGGTGAATAAAATTAGAATAGGGAAGGTTAGGTTAGGTTAGGTGAATGAAATTAGAATAGGGAAGGTTAGGTTAGGTTAGGTTAGGTGAATGAAGGGTATAGGGAAGAAAGGAAGGAGTGAAGGAGGATTTGAAAGATGGAAAGGAGGAAGAGACAGAGGAAGGAAGAAAGGAGATAGAGAAGAAATAAAGGAGTGGGAAAAAAAAACGAAAAAAGGGAGGAAAGTAGGAATTCAAAGGTGGAAGGGAAGAAGAGAAAACAAGAAGGCGGACTGGAAAAGCAGGAATTAAAAGCTGGAAGGGAAGAGGAGACGGAAGAAGGAAGAAAGGATACAGGGAAGAAATGAAGGAGAGGGGAAAAAAAGCGAGAGAAAGGAGGAAAAGGAGGAAGAAGAGAAAAGAAGAGAGTGAAAGAAGGAGGACTGGAAAGCTCTCTACTCAGCTCCAGGATATAAAGAAGAAATGAAGGAGTGAAGAATAAAGAGGAGGAGGAGGAGGACTGGAAAGCTCTCTAGTCATGGGTTAAGGGTATAGGGTTTACATGGGTGATTGGGACGGTAATTAGTGATCCAGTTCGGTGGTTAGGTCGTGGTGAAGTGATTGGTGACGCTCCTTGAGGTACTAATGGCTATATTGGTGACGCCCATCTTTCCCTTCACCTTCCCTTCCCTTCCCTTCCCTTCCCTTCCTTTCCCTTCCCTTCCCTTCCCTTCCCTTTCTGCTTTTCTGATCAATGTTTTTAGTTTCCATTTCCGGTTTTTTTTCTTCACTTTTCGTTTCTTTTCCTTCTTCTCTTATCTCTCTCTCATATCACCAGTTTCTTCAAGTTTGTCTGCCTCTGCGCATGTCAGTGTCAACTACTACTACTACTACTACTACTACTACTACTACTACTACTTCTACTACTACTACTACTACTACTACTACTACTACACTATTATTTTCCTCCTCACTTCTCATCTTCTCTCCTTCCTTCTTTACCCCAGATCGTGTCCTCCACCCGCCTCCCTTCCATCACCTCGCCCTCCCCCCCTTCCCCCCAAAGGCCTCAATCAAAGCCCTCACCTCCCCCTCTGCCTAGCCACTCCCTGGCTCCACACATCTGCAGGAAGGAAAAGAACTGCTCAGAAAAGGAAGGTTAGGGAGCTATATAGTAAAGTACATTCAAAGAGACGTTAATGACAGGAAAATCTTACATGAAAAGTCGAGTGAAAAAGTAAACAAGTTGTAAGTAATGGAGAGTGTTGTTTGCCCTGACAAGATAGAGAAAAAAGATACGAATATTAGTAAAAGAAAAAGAAGGAATAATGAACAGAAGGTTGGATGTAATTAGGAACATAAAAAAAAAAAATGGCGAAAAAGTATGTACGGAAATCTCTCTCTCTCTCTCTCTCTCCATCCCCTGTCCTTCCCTCCCGACCCATCCCTCACCCTCCTCCTTCCCCCTCCCCTCCCTTTCCCCCAGCCAGGTAAAAGTAATAACACCGCCACGTGGGCTTACACAATTAACCTGGCGGCTGTTAGTGTCGGTGGGCGGGCACTTGGAAAAGGAACTATTGAAACTAATGAACGAGCCGCCCCCATTGCAGGACCCCGGCACCAGATGGCTTGTATATAGGAGTGTGGTCGGTATTCTTGTAAACGCTTCCACCGCTCGTATCAACTATTTCCAAAGGCCAAAGAGGAGATCAATCGGGTCCTCTGGAGTATGTTTTTTTAGACTCACGGTACAGAAGAAGGGTCAGACTACCACCACGGCCATAAGGCTCCCACTGGAAATGCCCGAAAACACCTACGAAAGCCTTGTCAAATATGTGTGCTCAGACGATTCCACCTCTCATATCTGCTATTTCCAAAGGCCAAAGAGATCAACCGGGTCCTCATGAGTGGTGTTTTTTTATAGGTTCACGGTACAGGAGAAGAGTCAAACTATCACCAGGGTCATAAAACTCCCCCTGGAAATGCCCGAACCTCCTACGAAAGCCTTGTCAAATATGTGTGCTGGGACCCCGAAATGTTTAAAGAATATGACCCGGCGTGTGAAGTAGATATAGTGGGTATATATGAGAGGGAGTTAAATGTGGAAGAGGGAAGTCTGATAAAGGAGTGGAGGTTCGTTGATTTTTATTTAGAGTACAGGAATCAGCACAAGGGAAAAGATAAACATACATTTATATATATATAAAAGCCCGCTAATCACTGCTCCTGTAGAGAAAGTAGAAATGAGTGACCGAAAGAGAGGGGAAGGGATGAAGAGGAAATAGGTGAAGTAAAAGAAGTGGAGGGCGAGAAATGGGCGGAGAGGGGATGGGCATAGCGTAAGGAAGTGTGGGGGAGGCGATGGAGAGTGAATGGAGGGACTTAGATATAATAGGAAAGGGTGTAAGGAGAGAGAGAGATGGAGATGGGAAAGTGTATGTATGTATGTATGAAGTGTATGTATGTATGAAAAGATAGGGGTGTAAGGGGAGAGAGAGGGGAGGGAGATGGGGAAGTGTGTCACGCGTAAGTTTGGGGAAGGGGAAGGGGATGAAGAGGGGATGTATATGAGTATGGGGAAGAGGCGAAGATGAGGAGGAGGGGAGTGAGTAGTATTAGGGAAGCTTATGAGGAGAAAGAAGGGGGAAGGTAGGTGAGGGAGGGTCAGGAATGATTAGAGGAGGAGGAGGAGGAGGAGGAAGAGAAGGAAAGAAAGGAAATTACTCTGACTGTTTAATTGGTCTTCCTCCTATTTTTTGTTGCCTGGTTTTGGTTGAGTTTGGGTGATTATCGCGTGAGGAGGGAGGAGGAGGAGGAAGGGAGAGAGGGAGATGAAACGAGGGATAGAGTGAGTATGGGTGGAGAGGAGGAGGAGGAGGGGGAGGGAAGGGAAAGGATAGGAGAAGGGTAATAGGAAGAAGGAGGAGAAGGAAGATGAGATTGGGGTAAAGGAAGGAGATCTTGTGTGGTCTGAACGAGAGAAAGTTTGGGTGTTGATTGAAGGAGACTCAAACACGCTATAGTCTTTGCCTCCCTCCTCTCTCTCTCTGAATCAACTTACTGAAGGTACTGATCGTCTTCTGTTCAGTCCTTTGTGTGAAATGTGTTTTGTTGATGAGGTCTCAGTGTACGTAGTATTCCTACCCCATTATGCCTTTGATGAAGTGGTAGAAGAATATATTGGAAGGAGGGAAGAGGGAAGAGATGTGAAAGAAATCAAGAACATGCAAGTGATGGGAAAGAGAGAAGGGAAGAAATGCAGGGAAAGAAAGAAACGGAGGAGGAGGAGGAGGAGGAGGAGGAGGAGGGAATAAGGTATAAAAGGAGGGAAAATGAGGAAAAGAAGTCAGGGAGTGTGTGTGTGTGTGTGTGTGTGTGTGTGTGTGTTAGGGGGGGGGGGGTCGGTGAGGGTGAGTAAGGGGGAGATTAATATGGACAGAGGGGAGGTAGTGTCTTAGGTTACGTCTCCTTTTGTCCCTCATTAAAAGATTCGTGCTCTCCCTCCCCCCCATCATGCCCCTCTCCCCCCTCTCCCCCTTCCCCCAGCCCTCTATTGTGACCCCCTGTGCAATAATTGGTGACTTTAGGGATGCAGCGCGTGCCAGAAATTAACTCTTCCTCCTCCTCTTCCTCCTCCTCCGCCCGTTTTTTTTTTCTCTCTCAATATTCTGTTTTCTTCTAATATTCCCTTTCCTTTTTCCCTTATCTATTATCTCTTCACTTCTTTTTCCTTCTCTTCACGCCTTCAAATGCTTGGATCACTCACACACACACACACACACACACACACACCATCTATCAATCCCTCATTAACCCTTTCCAACCCTCATAACACTACAAAAGACTCATAATAGCCCACACCCAAACTTCTACCCCTCCCTCCCTCCGCCCTTCATTTCCCGTTCCTCACCTCTCCCTCCGACCCCAACTCATTTATTTTTGTTCTTCCCTCCCTTAATTCTCTCCCTTCTCTCTTTCCTACCTACACTTCTAATTTTCTTTCCTCTTTGCGTCTTCCATTTCTTGCCTCCTATCTCTCCTTTCTCTTCTCTCTCTCGTATCAATCCTTCCTCCCGTTCCTTCCCTTCCTACTCTTCTTTCTTTTTTGTGTTTACCATCTCTCGTCTCCTATCTCTCCCTTTTCACTCACCCACACACTGTTACAAGGGAATAGAATGACAAGTTATGACATGGGGGATACAGGAACATTAATTACATCAAGACCAACACAAGATCCTAGAATCGTGAGGAGGAAAGGTACAATAGTGGAGGAAATAAGAAGAGCAAGCACGAAGGCCAGCACACACAAGGAAGGTAAGACTAGGGAATATCCTTGACTCGTGTGGATGAAAAGTTTTGACGCTGAGTATAGAAGAACAAGAACAAGAACCAGTACTCACGAGGAGGGTAAGCTTCGGCAAGGTCCTGGACTCCTGCGGTAGGCTACAGTGAAGTACGGTAAGTTTGTTCCACGCCAGTACCTGTGAGAGGGAGGGAAAGTGTCAATGAGGGAGGGTTGAAGGGGTGCTACACTTACCAACTCCTTCCTCCTCTAATGGGCGCATCTAACATCACCAAAATGATGTAGGCTACAAGCTTGGTGGAGGGACTGCTTTGGTCTCTCAAGCGAGTAGGCTATAGCCTCTCTTGAATTTTTTTTTATTTATATATGACGCACGAGACACCTTAGAGTTAAATTAAAGTATGTGCTTATCTTTGTATTCATTTAAACACACTCTGGTGATATTTCTACGGTTTCTGATTCACTAAATTGAGTGAAATTATACTGTAATAAACACTCACAAAATCCGTGTCACATGTAAAATTGAAAGTCATCATGTAAGCTATGCCTCCATGAAATATACATGAATAGATAAATAGGAAAGCTCACGAAGTCAGAATAAGTGACATCACCTGCTTTGCGCGGTAAAAATGTACTTATTCAAGACATCAGTTACCCGCGAAATGGCGCGCGTTGCTGCCAGACGCACAACATCGTCTCCGGGGATTTCAAGTCTATGACAGTGCGACCAAGTCTTCGTCATTGAAAATAGTAGACCAATACCCATATATGAGTGGTGTGAAAGGCTGGGCGACATTCCCTGCATATAAAACACAGGGATGGAGACGAAATTTGTGGGAAATTAGATGTACCAGAGGCGTGGGGCGGAGAGCAACAAATACTCAGCTGTCTGCTCTAAACATTTCAAACAGTGGACAAGAAATGGACCTTCCCCAGCACACCCAGACCCAGAGTTCTCTAATCCTATACACTGTTTCCTACCCTTTACCCTCTGCTGGCTTGGCTTCTTCTTCTACAGTGTTTAAAGGTGGTGGTCAGGCCGCGAGCCCAGCAGTACTCGGTGTTGTTGTTTTGGTGTCTGGCCGCAGATGTCGTATGCAATGTGAACGTATTTTCATATTATTATTCTGTTGTTTATTCAATGTTTTGTTCAGGGAAAAGAATACTCATAATTTTAGTTAGTTTAGGGTTTTAAGTATTCTTTACGAGGTACAATTATTTAAGTACCTCCTACTATCTAGTAAGAAACGTACTGAATCCTCGACCTCAGGTTTGGTGATGTTAAGCGCGCCTCTTGTTCTGCTTCCGGTTACCTCGAAAGTCATATTTATCGCTTATGTGCTACCCGGCAACACCTGATTGGCCAAATGATACCAAAATTGTTAGATTAAAAGAGAAAAGAAGAAAAAACACGATAGATAGACAGAGAGAGAGAGAGAGAGAGAGAGAGAGAGAGAGATGGAACAGGTGGGGTCCATGACTTAATCTCCTAACACCTTAATTGATGCAAGGCGGCGGGCATGTGAGTCTGAAATCTGCGCAGCTTAACCAACTGGACCTGTTACAGTTATTATCATTGTGTTTATTATAAGTGTTACTATTATTATCATCATCACTCATCCACCTCCCCTACCACCAGCACCACCACCACCCATCCACTTACTTCCCTTCGCTTCACATCCCTTCCGTTTCCTTTCCCTCCCCTCCCATCTCATCCCTTCCCTTCCCTTCCCTTCAAATTTCATCCCTTCCCTTCCTTTTCCTCTCCCCTTCCCATCTCAATCCTTCCCTTCCATTCCCTTCCCTACGAATTTCATCCCTTCCCATTCCTATTTTTTTCCCTTTCCTTCCGTTTCCTTCCCATCTCAATCCTTCCCTTCCCTTCCCTTCCCTTCCCTTCCTTTCCCTCCCTTCCCTTCGCATCTCATTCCATTCTCTTCAAATTTATTCCCTTTGCATCTCATCCCTTCCCTACTCAGCACCCACCACCACCACCACCGCCGCCGCCGTTACCTGTCCGTCATCAGGCAGCCAGGTGTGTCCACGTGCCATTAATCAGTCCCAGGTGACCCCCGCTGACCCGCTGACCTGTGAGGGCCGCCACGCGCTGACCACTCGCCGTTTGACCTTCCTATCGACCCCGCTTGACCCCTCCCTCTCCCTCCCCCTTGTCGTCTCTCCTCCCTTTCTCCCTTTATCACAACTCATGTCATTCAGTTATTTCTATGGGGTAGAGGAAAGGGAGGGGAGGGGAGGAGAGGGGAGGGGAGGATTGGGGAGGGAAGAGATGGGATGAGAGGGGAGGGGAGGGGAGGAACGAAAGGAAGGGGAGGGGAGGGGATGAGATGGGAAGGGAAAGGAAGGGAAAGGAAGGGAAGGAAAGGGAGGGCTAGGAATGCGGAAGGATAAGAAGGGAAGGACAGGGAAGCGAAATGATGGGGAAGGGAAGGGATGGAATGGGATGGGGCAAAGAAGGATAGAAATGGATTAGGGGAAAGGAAAAGGAAGGATGGGAATGGGATGTGAAAGAAAAGAAAAGAAAGGAAATGGAGGGAATGGGAATCGAAAGGTAAGGAAAGGAAAGGGGAGGGAGGGAAGGGAGGGAAGGGAATGATAGGAAATGGAGCGGAAAGGAGAGAATGTTGTTACGTAAAAGTGGCATTGAAAAAAGTGAATGAGGAAAAAGAAAAGGAGAAGAAACTAAAAACTGTGTGTGTGTGTGTGTGTGTGTGTGTGTGTGTGTGTGTGTGTGTGTGTGTGTGTGTGTGTGTGTGTGTGTGTGTGTGTGTGTGTGTGTGTGTGTGTGTGTGGAGACGCAGGTAAGAAAAAAAAAACTTACTGTAAAGAGAATGAATTCAAAGTGATGGAGGAGGAGGAGGAGGAGGAGGAAGAAGAAGAAGAAGGAAAAGAGTATGTAAAAAGGTGATGAAAGGAGAAAAATGCAAGCGTGTGTGTGTGTGTGTGTGTGTGTGTGTATGTGTGTGTGTGTGTGTGTGTGTGTGTGTGTGTGTGTGTGTGTGTGTGTGTGTGTGTGTGTGTGTGTGTGTGTGTGTAGGGGGAAGTGAGGGGCTGTGAACGGTTCGTGTGAGAAGGGGAAGGAAAGTGAAGGGGAGAGGTGAAGGAGGGGAGGAGAGAGGGGGAGGGGGGAATGGGGGGAGGTGATTAGCTAATGCCATAATCATTCGTTAGTCATATATTGCTTACTCAGAGGAGGAGGGGGTAGGGAGGAAGGAGGGAAGGAGAGGAGGAAAGGGAGGAAGAGGGGGAGGGGAAGAGAACAGGGAGGGAAGGAAGGAGAGGGAGAGGTAGGTAACGGAAAGGTGTGTGGGTGTGTGTGTGTGTGTGTGTGTGTGTGTGTTTTACTAGTGTGTCTATCTCTCTCTCTCTCTCTCTCTCTCTCTCTCTCTCTCTCGTGGCCAGGTGTGTCCGATCAAATCCTCTTTAATTCCGTATGAACGATCGAGTAATTGAGGTGACCAAAGGGTTGACCCCGACAGGTGCAACGGGGAGGGGATTATTCTCTCTCTCTCTCTCTCTCTCTCTCTCTCAG
>NC_066529.1:242500-275000 GCF_024679095.1 Eriocheir sinensis | reverse complement strand
CATTCGTGATAGAGGCAACAGAAAACCCGAGTCAGTGGTCATATAAGGATCAAGTCAATGGTTAGGGGAGGAAATCGAGGCAGAAAGGAGCAGGAGGGAAGAAAAACACATCAAAAATAGATTCAAATATTCACACACAGACAAAAAAAATCATGATATAGGCAACAGAAAACCCGAGTCAGTGGTCATATTAGGATCAAGTCAATAGTTAGGGGAGGAAATCGAGGCAGAAAGGAGCAGGAGGGAACATAAACATATCAAAAATAGATTCAAATATTCACACACAGACAAAAAAAATCATGATATAGGCAACAGAAAACCCGAGTCAGTGGTCATATAAGGATCAAGTCAATGGTTAGGGGAGGAAATCGAGGCAGAAAGGAGCAGGAGGGAACATAAACACATCAAAAATAGATTCAAATATTCACACACAGACAAAAATTCATAATAGACAACACAATAGAAAATCCAAATCACAAACACAAACCCGGAAACAAAACAGCGAGGCTAAACAAACACACATTTATCATCTTATCCGCCTCCTCTTCCCCCTCTCCCTCTGTCTCTCTCTTTCTTTTTCTCTTTATCCTCAAGGCGACCCTTTCGAATTAGGGGCATTTTCGAGCCATTAAAGGCCACGATAATAAGAAAACTACCTCAAAAGCCGCCCACACACACACACACACACACACACACACACACACACGCTATGCACCCCTCAATCCCTCTCTTCCTCCCTCCTATCCATCCTCCCTCACCCTCCCCTTTCACCCCCAAAACAAACATTCTCCATTCTTCTCCTTTCTCCCTCCCTTTCTTCGGCGCCGCCTTCGGTATAAGAAATATAGGATTGCCTAGATTTGTCAACCTGTGTGTGTGTGTGTGTGTGTGTGTGTGTGTGTGTGTGTGTGTGTGTGTGTGTTTAGACTTTTTTTCATATTTCCCAATTTTTTTTGCTTCTGTGTTTTCTTTCTTTTCTTCTTTTCTTTCCTTTTTTCCTTCATCACATTTTTAACTATTTTCTTTCACATTTTTCTATATTTATCTATTTATCCTCTTTCTTCCTTTATCATTCTTTCCTTTGATTTTCTCTCACTATCAACTCTTTATCTATTTATTCCTTCCTCTTCACTATCCATTATCATCTTCCTTCCTATATGCCTTCCCGTCTCTCTCCCTCCCTGCCTCCCTTCCCCCTTCCTTCCCCCATTCCTCCCTGAGCTGCGAGGTGTTAAAATGAGCATCGCTGGACCGCCCTAAGAGGATCAAGACCCCTTATGTCCCTCCCAGAAGGCGTTAGAATCCAAGTTTGATCCTTTATCCCTCTCCTGATTCCTTCCTGCCCGTCTGCCTCTCTGCCTTCTGTCACTATTTCCTTCCTTCTGTTACTCCCTTCCTTCCTTCCTTCCTTCCTTCCTTTCATATCTATCTCTTTCCATTGATCTGTCGACCCTCTTCCTTCCTTCCTTCCTTCCTTCCTTCCCTCCGTCTTTCCTTCTTTCCGTAGTGCACCATTTCCGTCAATCTTTCTTTTCATTCTTATTTGTGAAGTCTTAACTTGACCTTTCATTATTTTTCTCGTTTTCTTTCTTCCTTCCTTTCTTTCGTTATTTCTGCGGCATATATTACTTCAACACTTTATTATATTATCTCACTCTTCTACGATAATTTACTACCTATTCTAATCTAGTTTATGTTTCCTGTAATCTCCACGTTCATTCCATTTCTTTCTCGCCTCCACATTACAGTTTTATTTTTCATCCTCTCAACCTATTAATTCTTCACCAACCTTTCTTTCTGCCATATCTTACCTTTTCTCTTCCTCATCTGCCTCCCTCTTCTACCTCCCTCTCCCCTGCAAGCTCCCTTACCCAATGCTTTACCCTACTACCCTTCTGAAACTCTCCCTTCCCTTCCTGCAGCCTTTCCCTCCTAGCTCAATTCCTTCTTCCCTTCACCTGCCTTCCGTGTGTATATGTGTGTGTGTGTGTGTGTGTGTGTGTGTGTGTGTGTGTGTGTGTGTGTGTGTGTGTGTGCTCTGATCCCCCTACAATGAGGGCCGCTCGTGCGCACCTCACGCCTCTTTTGTCTCCGTTAAGCCGATCAGGGAGATAGAAACTGCAGACGAGGTGTGTGGCGAAGGCGGTGGAGGTGGTGGTTGTGGTGACAGCGAGGAATGAAGGAGGTGATGATGGAGGGGAATGAGGAGGAAGGAACGAAGGCAGCGCTAGACAAGGGTAAAACTAAAACAAAGAATGAAGAATGGGAGAAAGAGTAAGGAGAGAAGAAGGTGATGATGGAAGGGAATGAGGGAGGAAGGAAGAATGGGAGAAAGAGTAAGGAGAGAAGGAGGTGATGAAGGAAGGGAATGAGGGAGGAAGGAAGAATGGGAGAAAGAGTAAGGAGAGAAGGAGGTGATGAAGGAAGGGAATGAGGGAGGAAGGAAGAATGGGAGAAAGAGTAAGGAGAGAAGAAGGTGATGAAGGAAGGGAATGAGGGAGGAAGGAAGAATGGGAGAACGAGTAAGGAAAGAAGGAAGGATGAGAGAGAGAGAAAGATACTTAGGTTGAGAGACGGTAAAGGAGAGAAGAGGGAAGAAGGAGGGCGAGTGTGATAGAGGGAAGGATAAGGATGGATGAGAAAAAACGAAGGAAAGGAAGAGGAAGGATGAAGGAAGAGAAGAGTAAATAAGAGCAAGGGGAAGATAAAGGAAATAAGAAAAAAAAGGAAGAAAGGAGGAAGGAACAGAAAAAAAATGAATGCATGTCGATGATGAAGGAAGCTTGTTTAAGAGTCTTCCTGCATTTTGTTTATTTTTTATTATTTTTTTTTTCATTGGCTCGCTTCTTCATCAAAAATATCTATCTCCTTTTTGTTATCATCCTTTTCCTATTTCTCTATTTTCCTTCCCATCTCCGCTGCACCGTATACAACATCTTTTTAGTGATTTTTTTTTTCCAATCCTTTATTTTATTTTCCTTTTTTTTTTTAATCTCAGTCTCCATGTCTTCTTTTTCACTTCCTCCTCCTCCTCCTCCTCTTCCTTCTTCTGTTCCTCCCCCTCCTACTCCTCCATCTCATCTACATCCTCCTCCTCCTCCTCCTCATCATCATCTACATCTCACATCTCCTCCTCCTCCTCCTCCTCCTCCTCCTCCTCTTCCTTCTTCTGTTCCTCCCCCTCCTACTCCTCCATCTCATCTACATCCTCCTCCTCCTCCTCATCATCATCATCATCATCATCTACATCTCACATCTCCTCCTCCTCCTCCTCCTCTTCCTTCTTCTGTTCCTCCCCCTCCTACTCCTCCATCTCATCTACATCCTCCTCCTCCTCCTCATCATCATCATCATCATCTACATCTCACATCTCCTCCTCCTCCTCCTCCTTTTCCCTTTTCTTACAAGGTTCCTGTCCTTTCATAACATTAATAAAAAAAAACATGAAGAATAAACCACAAAAGCCGCGAAACATCCCAGCGACAAGCAGGTCTATTGTTACCTCCTCCTCCTCCTCCTGTTACCCTGACGGCTTTATTCCTTCCCTCAAACAACTGACACACCCACCCCTACCCCCCCCTCGCCCCCCCCCCGCCCCTTCCATCACCTCGTACACCTTCACACACCTGGTCTGCTTCTAATAACCTCGGCTAATTACCACACACGAGGCCTCCACAGGTAGATCAGGGACCGACGCAGGCCTATACAACAGATGGCCTCCTCCTCCTCCTCTTCCTCCTCACGTGACTAATTTAGGCCTAGGTTCCTCTTTTACCTGCCCCTTTTTTTTCTCTATCTCTATCTTTTTTTTCGGGCAGGTAATCTAAGTCTGGTGGTGGAGGTTGTTAACTTTTCATGAATTTATTGCAACAGTTGGTTGGTTTGGCGGGCCGGCACGCGCGCGGTTCTCTCTCTCTCTCTCTCTCTCTCTCTCTCTCTCTCTCTCTCTCTCTCTCTCTCTGAATGTGCGTTTGTGTGTGTGTCTGTGTGTCTGTGTCTGTGTGTGTCTGTGTGTCTGTGTGTGCGCGTGTCTGTGTGTCTGTGTGTGCGCGTGTGTGTGTGTCTGTGTGTGCGCGCGTGTGTGTGTCTGTGTGTGCGCGTGTGTGTGTGTCTGTGTGTGCGCGTGTGTGTGTGTCTGTGTGTGCGCGTGTGTGTGTGTGTGTGTGTGTGTGTGTGTGTGTGTGTGTGTGTGTGTGTGTGTGTGTGTGTGTGTGTGTGTCTGTGTCTGTGTCTCTCTCTCTCTCTCTCTCTCTCTCTCTCTCTCTCTCTCTCTCTCTCTCTCTCTCTCTCTCTCTCTCTCTCTCTCTCTCTCTCTCTCTCTCTCTCTCTCTTCTCCCTTATCCCTACCCCATCCCACCTTCCCTTCTCCCCCCGTTCCTCTCCCTCTCTCCTTCCCATCACTCCGACTGTGCGTAAACGTCAGTGCTCACCCCGCGCTCTCATAAACCTCCCCCCTCTCCCCTCCCGTCCTTCTATATCTCCCTCCCTCCCTCCACCTCCTCCCTCACCCCCGCCCTTCTTCCAGCCTTGTTCAGTGACAGATAGTGTGGCCACACCTTTCAGTAGTAGTAGTAGTAGTAGGATGAGGAGGAGGAGGAGTAATAGTAGTGGTGGTAGTAGTAGTAGTAGTAGTAGTAGTAGTAGTAGTATATAGCACGTGGTAATATTAGAAGTTGGGCGAGTTTAAAGAAGAAAAAGAAGAAGAACGAGAAAGAGAAGAAAAGGAAGAATAAGATGGATTGAAAAAAAAATGCAATGATTTAATAGAGATAATAGTAACACACACACACACACACACACACACACACACACACACACACACAGCCTGTCAAGAGGGGCCAACACAATGGGAAGAGTCCAGCCAGCCCTCGCCCCCCTCAACCCCTCTCTTTCACCCCTCTCCTCATCTCCCCTATCCACCTCTCACCCCTGCATCTCCTCCCCATCCCGTCCCTTCTCCCCTCTTACCCATTCCCTCCCTCTCTCCCCTCCCTCAACCCCCTTTTCCCTTCCTCCCTCTCCCCATTCACCCCCCACGCTCTTCCCCTCACCTCCCCTTCCTCTCCCTTCCTCCCCATCCCCCTTCACCTCTCATCCAGCCACCTGCCACATCCCTCCCCCCTCCCCCCCTCCTCTCCCTCCCTCACCCCATCACCCCATCATTATAACGCGTCACCATCACTGGCTCATTTCAAGTATCCCTCCATCACTATAACATCACCAACATCACCATCATCACCAGTACCTATCCCCTTCCCATCACCATTCCCTTCATCACCATATAAAGGATCACTATTACATTGACCACCATCACCATCATCAACACCATCATCATCACTATATCACTTTCCCATTATCGTCTATTATCAATATTTTTCCTCCTCCCTCCACCCTCTCTCCCTCTTCTCTCCTTTATCCTCCATTTCTGTGTACACCTCTCTACCCTTTATTCCCTCCTTCCATCATCTTCTTTCTCTTCCTCTCTACTGTTTAATCTTCTTCCTTTCGTTCTCTTTTCCCTTCTCTTTACACTTCTTTTCGTCACCATTTTCCTCTTCTTTCCCTTCCTTTTATTCCAATTCGCTTTTCAACTTCCTCCTCCTCCTCCTCCTCATCCTCATCCTCTCTTGCTTCTTCCCCTTCACTACTCTCCTCTTCCTCTCTTCATCATGACCCTTCCCTTTCCTTCCCCACACTCCTCTCAAGCTTTCTTCTCCCAACCCTTACCTCCTCCTCCTCCTCCTCCTCCTCCTCTTTATCAGCAGGAATATCTCGCCGGCGCGTGGCAAGTCTCCTCCTCCCTCACACCTCCACCTCATTATCAGATCAGTGTGTGTGTGTGTGTGTGTGTGTGTGTGTGTGTGTTTGTGAGGGGATTTTCCGGGAGGACAGGGCGAGCTAAACACACACACACACACACACACACACAGAGGGGAGCACACTACGATATATACTTATTGAAGAGATAATGACAGGGTTTATCTTGTGTTAAGGGGAAGGGAAGGGAAGGGAAGGGAAAGAGGGGAATGAGGGGATGGGAGAGGCGGTATTGTGGGAGGCAGCAGTGAAAGAAAAAAAAATGAAGGGAAGGGAAGAGATGAAGAGGAGAAAAAAAAAGGGAAGAGAGAAGAGGAAAAGAGAAGAGAAGAGGAGAAGAGAAGAGAGGAGAAGAGATGAAGAGCAGAGAGGAGAAGATGAAGGGACGGGGACAGCGGAAAGAGAAGGGAAGGTGAGGGGATGTGATGAAGGAGGAGGAATAGATGGGAAAGGGAATTTAAAGTCTTATGAAAAAAAAAAATAGATAGTGTCAAATTAAAGGAGGATCGAAATATTAAACGTCTTTGTAACATTAACTATAAAGCAAAGAGAAAAAGTGCGTGTGTGAGAGAGAGAGAGAGAGAGAGAGAGAGAGAGAGAGAGAGAGAGAGAGAGAGAGAGAGAGAGAGAGAGAGAGAGAGAGAGACCCAATTTCCTCTCTCAATTACCCTGATTATCCTCCTATTTTCTTTATCAGTTTGTCATCTTGCGGTAAAATCCCTTCTCTCTCTCTCTCTCTCTCTCTCTCTCTCTCTCTCTCTCTCTCTCTCTCTCTCTCTCTCTCTCTCTCTCTCTCTCTCTCTCTCTCAGTCAGACACCTCATGTGTTTAAAGATTTACGGCGCTTGTTGAAGAGATCTCATTGCTTACATCATAAAAACCTTCCAGTAATATTCGCAATGCACGTTTCACTTGCATATGTGAGGGTTGGTATTATTATTGTATTTCTCAAATCCCTCTTTACCTCCATGCTCACACTTCTGCCATTTATGATTCGTCTCAAAGACCCTACCACCATTCTTCCTTGCAATGCCCTTTCTCTTATCTCTCCCTCCATACCACCACGCTTACACATAACTGATCCAAGGTAATTAAACTCATTGACCTCCTCCATTTCTTCACCATTCAAAATTATTTTGCATTCTTTTTCACATTCAATTCCCACTCTATATGGCATACAAAATCTACAACCTCACTTCTACCTCGCTCACAAACCATCACTTTTGTTGACATAATTTATTGAATAATGATAATATTAATAATAACAATAACCCCGGATGACCTTGGCTAATATGGGTCACATATGGGGTGAAGTGGGGCTCAGGTGACCAAGAGACCGCCACGCTGACCACTAGTTGGGGGGGGGGGGGGGGGGGTCAAGAGGTCAAGTATAGGAGGAGGAAGTGGGGAAGGGGAGGGGAAGGCACGTGGTCAGGAGGGCAGAGGGAGGGAGGAAAAGGAGGGAAAGGGAGAGGAGGGAAAAAGGGAGAGAAGGTTAGGTAAAGAATTTGCTAAGGTATTTGATAGAGAGAGAGAGAGAGAGAGAGAGAGAGAGAGAGAGAGAGAGAGAGAGAGAGAGAGAGAAAACAAGGAAGGGAGTAGGGGGTAGAGGGAGAGAGGAGGCCATAGGAGGGCTGGGTCGAGAAAGGGATGGAAAGGATAGAAAAATCGAGCGTGTGGGGTTCTAGGTATAAGCGAGTATTTCTCAACCTTTTCTTTCCTCTGAGGGCTGACTCTTGACGCTGTTATGAAGAAACGATGTATGTACTCCCTCACCCTGAACATGAGCACAGAGATATTACCTTAAACCTAGTTAATACAAAGCTAGCCCTTCATGATGTCAATTCAAGTGAAAGTCGATATCGATTATACTGTGAAGGAGGAGGAGGAAACGTGGAAAAACAAGGTATTAAAGGGAAGAATGGAGGTGTATATGAGTGTAGGGGAAGAGTGGTTGGGCTGGAGATGAGCAGAACGGAATAGGAGGAAAGGAGAGATGATTGTGTGGAAGAGGAGAGGGGAAGAGGAGGGGGGAGCAATACAGGTAATTTGTCAGGGTTTTTGTCACGTCCGTCAAAGAGTTACGTGGTCATTATGCACCCCCAAGCACCCACCTACCCCCAACACTTCCTCCTCGACACACACACACACACACACACACACACACACACACCTATTCTTTGCATTCCTCCGAAAACAATATAACAACTCCTCTGTGTGAGTTTGCACGTCACAGAAACTTGTATTATAAGACAACCCAAACTACTGACCTGATTGATCTGCATGCAGTCTTAACACACGCTCTGGTCCTCTTCTCCCATCCCTCTCACGTCACAGATTCAAGGCACACACACACACACACACACACACACACACACACACACACAAGGACGAAGGGTGAGGGTGGGGGGGTGCAGAAAAAAATATAAGCCATTCTATTCCAACTAGTTCGAGACAAATGATTGAAATGACTCGGCACGGCTCAATAACTCCTTTGGGTGTGGGCAAGGCCTGGCTGTAAAGTCTATCTCTCTATATCCATCTATATATTTATCTACTTAGCCATCTATCTATTTATCATGGTATTCACTATTTGTCTTGGAAGTAACAACAGAATCTAACAAAAGCAGAATTGGATTGAACACGACGCCGTAAAGTAACTTCAGTCTACCCAAATAGTAACCTACATTTTCTTTGAACTTGTTGACAACTATTACATGAATGGACAACTACACTATAAGTTGCGGCAAATACTACTACTACTACTACTACCACTACTACTACTACTACTATTACTACTAGAACTACTACTACTACTACAACTACATAAATGATACCTCCACCCATGTTTATTTTCCCGACACAATCATGGAGCGCTCCATAGCTTGGAGGTCATTAGCTGCGTTGTGAGAGGTATGTTTTCTCGTACCATTCTCTTACAAAGCAATCCATAGGCCACGGCCTCTCCATTAATTGTGGCCGACAACCAACTTTATTTAGTTAATTTTGCAACTAGCGTTATAGAACTTAAAGCTAACCGAGCCTCTGGGTTGATATCATTGCACGTGACCATTTCCATCGCAGGGCAATGACATAAGCGATATTTTCTTATATAAACTGAACCCTTTTGCCCTGGTAGGTACAGGTGCTGTTAGCCAGCTCGATGCTTCTGTGCTATTTCGACTCTTTTCCTTTCCTTTTCTTTCCTTATTGTTTTCACCAAGTCTTGCAGGTTTTTTTTCTGCTCGCCTTCTCGATGTTTAAAAATATCCTCATCCACCCAATTTCTTGAGGGCTGTCTTTCTAAGGCCACAGAGAAAAGTAACCGGATTTTCATGGGTGATTTTCCAGTTCAGGGTGACGAGGAGGTTGTGTTGATTTATCACCAAAATCATAAAACAGTCCATTGAGAGGGGCTTTTAGGGTAGACGAACTGAGGTGCCTTTTTTTCCAGCAAAGGAGACGGTTCAAGGGCAACAAAAAGATTGCAGAGAAAAGTAAAAGCCGCTACTCACCGCTCCCATAATAGACAAGAGTAAAGAGTGGCCAAAAGAGGTCAATTTCGGGTGGAGAGGTGTCTTGATGTTTATTAAGAATGCGGGTTTGAGTTTGAGTGTTTACAGTGGCGCCATCTTCTCTATGCATATGTACACACAAATAAGTTTATACATGAAAAATAAGCTTGGTACTTGCAGGTCTCCGGCACACATTCTTTCATGTCCACAAAATGCCGCGTGACTTTTGCCTTCAACTTTTCCCATATATACATTGTTTTTTTTTTTATAATCAATTACCTCACGACTGCCTGAGAACAATGAATGATTATTGCTCTCTCTCTCTCTCTCTCTCTCTCTCTCTCTCTCTCTCTCTCTCTCTCTCTCTCTCTCTCTCTCTCTCTCTCCAGGTATGAGAAGAATTTCGACCCTCCTGATGATGATGATGATGTCACTGGCTGCCGTAAAGGGCCCTCAGAACCTCGATCCCTTTTTGTGTCTTATTGTGCAAGGAAGATGATTTGGTTTTATCATTTTGCATTCGTCCTCCTCCTCCTCCTCCCAGATCATGCCATTCCTTAATCCCTAACTAATTCCTACGTCTCTGGCACTCAACTCCACTAAAATTTACCGGAGAAGGCACTCGTATCCTCAGAAATCCTGTACGGGGAATATTAATGGTGGTACGATTTATTTTCCGTCGCTAACTCTTAAGACGCTGCCATTCATTATTTCCTAATCAATTCTTACCCTCTTGGCACTGGAAAGAAAGGTAATTTTACGAGCAATTTATTTATATCCTTAAAGATGCTCTACGTGCAGCACAGACGGAGATATAAGCAGATAAAGATTTCCAACCCCCTCCGCAACTCTACGGGGCTCAACTACCACATTTCACCAGCGAGGCCCTAACACGAAAAAGTTTGAAAATTGAAAAATCGTTATTCCTGCCTCCAGCTTAATGTGAGGTTGATATATGTGGAAAAAAAAATACTAGAATTTCTGGTGCTATCAGAATTGCGATAGGCCTAAAACTGATGGAGTTATGAACGGTTTTGTGAGAACCTCCGAAAACATTCTAGGCCTATAACTCCTGAATCAATGCGTGTTTTTAAATGCCCGATTAGCCCTTGGTAGAGAAAATTCCGGGGAACACGCTGGTGCTTTCAGAATTACGCTACCACTAATGGTTATAGAGATATATGGATTTGAATTTTCGCACTTTTTTCGACATTTGAGCCAACGTCACTTGGGTAGAAGACAGAGCAGAATGGAGGTAGAAGGAAGGAGACCAGTTGGTAGACCTACGAAAACGTGGAGAAGGTGTGTACAGGAAGACTTGGAAGTGAAGGGATTGGATGAGCAGTGGGCAGAAGACAGAGCAGAATGGAGGTAGAAGGAAGGAGACCAGTTGGTAGACCTAGGAAAACGTGGAGAAGGTGTGTACGGGAAGACTTGGGATTGATAGGATTGTATAAGCATTGGGCGAATGACAGAGTAGAATGGAGGAGAGCCATAAAGCGTCCAACCGCTCAGGAAGATTGAATTAAATGGACCTTAACCTAAATAATGATGATAATGACATTGTACTTACCAGGGATTGAGTGGTCATAGTAGTAGTAGTAGTAGTAGTAGTAGTAGTAGTATCAGCTGTCATGGAAGTACTATATAAGGGATTCAATAGTACACATAGTACCAGTATAGAGGATTTAATAGTACACATAGCAGTATAGAGAGTAGTAATAGTAATAGTAATAGTAGTAGTAGTAGTAATAGTAATAGTAATAGAAGTAGTCTCAGCGATCTCCTTGAGTCCGTCGTCCATGTAGATGTAGTTTCCACACCTCCACCACCTTAGTAACATTGATGTGGCCGAGGTCAACAACATCCGCCGAGCACATCTCACAGAACTTCTTGTCCGAGGCGAGCTTGACCCGGCCGCCAACCTTCAGCCAGCTCGATCTCCGCCGACGCTCCCTGGGAAAGGTCAGGTCAGGTTAGGTTAGTCACGGGAGGTCATGGTGGGGTCAAACGAGGGTGGGTTATGTTTTAGGAGGCAAGTATAGAAATGGAAAAATCACTGGGCCATTTTTTTATATATATATATATTTTTTTTTGTGTGTGTGTGTATTTGTGTGTGTGTGTGTGTGTGTGTGTGTGTGTGTGTGTGTGTGTGTGTGTGTGTGTGTGTGTGTGTGTGTGTAGTGGAAGGCAGGGTACAGGGTTCCTCTTCTTACTAAAACCTTGATTAAAAGAAAATAAATAAATATATATAAATCCTGGGACCTGTTTTATTCTTGTGTTATGTAAATGGTATGTCAATTAGTGTTTCCTATCCACTACTTTTATATGCAGATGACACAGTATATATATTAGCTGTAACACACAAGGATGCCACATGTAATAACCATACTATTGAGCCAATCTGTGGGCTTATTTACTTCAACAATGACACCTAGTCTTTCCATATGGTCTAATTCCTTCTTAAGTTTATCCCTCAGAGCAACAGGTATTTCTCTAGGAGGGTGAGCCACAGGGACAACACTTGGACCAAACTGTAATTCAACTGATGGAAAGTTGGAAAGTTTTGTTTAGTGGGTGCAACATCTGTGGTCATATGCCGGAGAGAGACAGAAGGGGAAGGAAGGAAAGTTTTGTTTAGTCGGCGCAACATCTGTGGTCATATACCAGAGAGAGACAGAAGGGGAAAGAATTATAGGAGAAGGGAACAGACCCCAGGAGACGGGACACAACCCCTGATTAATACCCGGTACCCATTCACTGCTGGGTGGACAGGGGCGTAGGGTATCGGAAAAGCCGCCCAAATTTTTCCACTCTGCCCGGGAATTGAACCCGGGCTCTCTCAGCCAAGTAATTTACCTGTAACATCCAGCAGGCATCCCAGTCCCTCAAATACATCAAAGAATTCCTCCAACATACCATTTGCACCATGAATTGTAGGCAATGTCCAGCGCACACCTGTGGTCGATGCATGTGTAGGCATTGGCATCCTTCAGCTGCATGGGCGGAACCTTAGACATCTGTGGGAGAGAGAAAGAGAGAGATTGACAAATAATATAGAGGGAGAGGGAGATAACAGTGAGATACAGGGATTTTAACACGATAATGAGGTTCACCCGGTAGCAGTGATGGGCCAAATTTGTGGCTTTACCGTGTAGCAGCGACAGGCCAAATTTGTGCCATGATATAAACCCCCCAAAATAGATGATACATAATCTGATCGCAAATGCTTTGATATATATGAAATGGTTTGTGTGAGGGGCGATTTTTTCTCATTTTTCTCGCTTGGAGGGACCATTAAGAAACATGATCCTCGCTGCTAATGGGTTAATATCTGCATTTTTATGAGCGTTTTTTTCAAGTTCATTGCACAGAGGAAGGGTCAGACTACCACCAGGGTCATTAAACTACCCATGGAAATGCCCAAAACACCTATGAAAGCCTTGTCAAGTATTTTTTTTCTACAACAAAGGAGACAGCTCAAGGGCGCACACAAAAAAGGAAACTACATTAAAAAAAAGCCTGCTACTCACTGCTCCCATATACCATGTGTAAATTCCTGTGCAGATGACAAAAACCTGGATCTTCAAGTCCCTCCCTGTCAGCCTGTGGGGGGAGTCTGAACACCCTGCCCCTGCTGTGGGTGGTGTGGGGGGGGGGGGTCTGGTGCAGGGCTCACAGCTCCACCGTCAGGCTCAGGGGGGAGTCTCCAGGGCCGACGGGTGCTGGGGGGGGGGGGGGAAGGCACCATATCAGAACACTCCTTACCCTGAGAGCATGTCAAGATATGTAACACAGCAACATTCAGTAGATATGTACCATTAAAACCTCTCTTGAACCCAGCTATTAAAACCTCTTGTAAACCCAGCTATTAAAACCTCTCTTGAACCCAGCTATTAAAACCTCTTGTAAACCCAGCCAGTAAAACCTCTTGAACCCAGCTATTAAAACCTCTTGTAAACCCAGCCAGTAAAACCTCTCTTGAACACAGCTATTAAAACCTCTCTTGAACCCAGCTATTAAAACCTCTTTTAAACCCAGCCAGTAAAACCTCTTTTAAACCCAGCCAGTAAAACCTCTCTTAAACCCAGCCAGTAAAACCTCTCTTGAACCCAGCTATTAAAACCTCTCTTGAACCCAGCTATTAAAACCTCTTGTAAACCCAGCCAGTAAAACCTCTCTTGAACACAGCTATTAAAACCTCTCTTGAACCCAGCTATTAAAACCTCTTTTAAACCCAGCCAGTAAAACCTCTCTTGAACCCAGCTATTAAAACCTCTTAAATCCAGCCAGTAAAACCTCTCTTGAACCCAGCCATTAAAACCTCTTGTAAACTCAGCTATTAAAGTCTCTTGTAAACCCAGCCATTAAAACCTCTTTTAAACCCAGCTATTAAAACCTCTTTTAAACCCAGCTATTAAAACCTCTTTTAAACCCAGCTATTAAAACCTCTTTTAAACCCAGCCATTAAAACCTTACCTTATCGCTTGTGTGAGTCTTCCCCTGCATAGGAACAGCCGCGTCATCCAGGGGTAGACCAGGGAATCAACCACTCATATCCACGGTAGACCAGGAAATTGACCACTCCTCCAGGGGCCGGTAGACCAGGAATTCAACCACTCAGCGGATGACCTGTGTTGTGTAGCTCTCCAGCCTGAAATTGAGGGAGTTCGTAACCTAACCGATCCTGGATATTAATCAGTGTTTTTACTCAAAGACAAACTGTGTGCGATGAACATTCAGCGAGTCGGAAATAATCACTGGATATTTACGACACAATAACAAAAATATCTGACCACACCTGAACCATTGGACACCTGTGACATTATCAGTAAAGGCAATTAGGACACTCACTCACCAGGACGTCTCAGAATAAGTGCGCCGAGGACTATTATCGAGGCTAACATGGCTGTGGTCCGGGGCGTGGAGCCTCATCAACGGTGACGAGGTGTTCTGTTGTTGAAGCTCAGCCGTGAAGGTTTCTAGTTGCTTGTTCTTTACTAACTAGAGAGAGAAAGACAGAGAGAGATTGAGAGATAGAGAGACAGACAGAGAGAGACAGAGACAGAGACAGAGATTGAGAGAGAGAGAGAGAGAGACAGAGCAACACACACACACAGACGTACGTACAGTGCAGTGAGGGAGAATTAAGCCACACACACACACACACACACACACAGACGTACACAGTGCTGGGAGGGAGGAAGGACAGGCAGCATGGCGGTACATTGTTTATTACGGAACGAAATTCGCGTTACAGCTGCAAGGTGCTCTCAACCACAATGCCTTACAAAACCAGCAGTAGTTACCTCCTCCTGCTGCAGCGACCTCCCCAAGACGGAGGGCCCCCAGACCCCGCCCAGCGAGGATGCGCCTCCCTGGCCACCTGGTCAAAGCCTGGTCAACCAGTCAGCCAGAGAGGTGCGCCCCCGCCGACAGGGCCCAGAAGCCTTCCGCATCGGGCGGGTCACCACAGCCTCCTCTTCTTGCTGCTCAGGAACACAACAGGCTAAAAGGCAACAGTTACACACACGGACATATAAAAAAAAGAAATCCTAACCGACATCTCAGAGGGAGACGCCCAAAGGCGGCAGACTCAAACGCAGAACGGAAAACACCCGTTCTGTGAAAGAGCCAACCGTTGTACCCCTAACACCCTAGGCCCCACCAGCCTCCTCCTGTGAGGAAAACTGGTCCTCAGTTTGGGCAGCTCGGAAGGAGCTACCCTGACGGCAAAGCTGTAACACAGACTGGCCCGCGTACAACTCCGCCGCCTAAACTATCACCTTGCCAGACCTCCCTACGGGAGAATCTGACATCTATCTGCGCGTCTTTCAAGCGTTGCTCCGACTCCCTACCCGCCCGACCACCCGTCCGCCCGCCCGTTCCCACGTACGCCCGCCCGTCCGCCCATCCGCCCCCCGCCCCCAACCCGCCCGCAAGCGTGCGAGCAGAGGTACGACGAGCGTCAGTGCGGCGGAACGTAGCGTACGGGTTCCGTGCGTTCGTACGTGTGGCCGTACGGTTCAGCGTAGACGCTGCTGCCTGCCTACCTGACCGAGGGTGGGGTGCCCGCCCGACAACCTGACCGCAAGGTGGCCTGCCTACCTATCTGATGGCCCGACTGACAGCCTGACCGCCAGATAGCTTGCCTGTCACCTGCTAGCCTGACTGCCAGGTGGCACACCCGCCCGTCGGCCTGATGGACAGACGGCCACGCCCATGCCTTCCTGACACAGTGATTAGCTAAGTCCCCCGCCAACACCCCACACAAAAAAAAGACACTCACACAAAAAAAAAACTCACACACCCTACATAACCTGCACCGTAGTGCTACCCCAAACCTCAGCAGCTCCCGCGTTGCACACCGCCACCGCCGTTGGTCGCCCGGCAGCATCCACCCAGCAGGGACAACAGCTAAAGAGCTAGGGAGGAAGGGGGTTATGGGGAAAAAAACATACATAGAAATGAAATCCTAGCAGTCACACAGCAACACACAGCAAAAGGTCAAACACACGGCAGGCCTGCCATCACACACACAAACACACACAGCACACACTAAACCAAATACCGTGGATATACCGTAGTGACGTGATGTGATGTCCTCGCTGCACGCGCCTCCGGACTGCCACACACACACACACGCTAGCTATTGGGTATAAACACACGGGAAAAAGGCATAGAAAAAAAAGACATCCTAAATAAAATAACACACACAAGCACTTAGCGGGGGTTTGGGGAGGCAGACGGAGGAGGGCCAGTTGGCATGGGAAAGGGGAATCGCCCTGCCCAGGAAATGGATATGGTCTTGGCACCCCCCCCCTGGCGTGAAGGTTACCCAACACACCAGGCGGTAAGGCTCGACACAACCCAAATCCCAGGAGGCTCATCCCCCAACCCACTTCCAGCCCACCAACCATTCTACCCCACCCTCCCTTACCCACTAAGTACCCACAGACATACACCCAAAAAAAGACTCCACTCCCATCAGACTCCTTGGAAGAAGGCAGCCTGATCCACCTAATAAAAAAGCCAGGCTCAACCTTACGGAAGAGTCTGGCAAAACGTCGGCGGAGACAACGCGAAAGGCAACGCCTGGCCAAGCAGAGCCCGACCGCTCTGGCCCCCGGAAGAGAGGCCAGAGTAGCTAGAGTCGGCTTCCTCCTACGGAGAAAACCGACAAAAAAACTTCAGACATCTCGGAGGGAGACCGTCTGAAGGTGGAAGACTCAAACGCAGAACGGAATCACACCCGTTCTGTGAAAGAGCCAACCGTTGTTACACCTAACACCCTAACACCCTAACACCCTACACCAGCTAAACAAACACCCTACACCCTGACGTGCTGCTCCCGCGCTGCGCCGATGCTCTCCACTTACGCGCCTCTGAAAGAACAAGACCGACTTAGACACAACCCAGGAGACTGACGGAGAATTAGACACACTATGAAAATTATACAAGAGCAACAGTATTTAATGATCTCGTTATTTGACCGACTATCATTTCATTACTATTATTGGTATTGTTATATTCATTACTATTATTGGTATTATTATATTCATTACTATTATTGGTATTATCATAATCATTATCATTGTTTACCTGGGCGCCAGAGGATACAGGCAAAGGGTGACACACACGGCCACCTCCATCAACGTGTCTCTCCAGGCGGGGCAACACGCTGGAAGTACAGGGAGACTCAGACATGCGGAGAGGCAGCGGCGGAGACATCCAGACATCTTGGCTCAGACACAGGTGGCTGCTCCATTAACCCAGCAGCAGCGACGGGCCAAGTTTGTGGCTTTACCGTGTAGCAGCGATGGGCCAAGTTTGTGCCATGATATTTAAACCCCCCAAAATAGATGATGCATAATCTGATCACAAATGCTTTGGTATTATGAAATGGTTTGTGTGAGGGGTTTTTTGGCCTGAATGCATTGAGCCCTAGGACGGAGGTAAGCACCCACTATAGTATCCCCAATCTATCGAGTCCATCCTGGCGGTGCCCTTTTCGGGGCTTTCCCTTTTGCGGCGATGCCAAGTATACAAGCAGCAATTATTGTCTTATTGTTAGATTAACATGAAATGAAACTTCATAATAGTGCACTTATATAAATTTATAATGAGGATGTATAGGGGGCTTTGAATATTGTTCTAGTGGAATGATGACAATGACTTTGTATAAATACCACAAAATGTGGTAGCTGTGTTTTGCAGTGCTGCCGTTTTTTGAGGCTGGGTCATGGGTACATTGACCGCTTTAATCCGCAGGTAAACGAGAGGTCAGTTCTCATGATAACACGACACACACACACACACACACACACACAGAGAGAGAGAGAGAGAGAGAGAGAGAGAGAGAGAGAGAGAGAGAGAGAGAGAGAGAGAGAGAGAGAGAGAGAGAGAGAGAGAGAATACTCTTCATTTGTATGGTTTGAATCATTCTTTTGTCGATTTATGTATTTATGTATATATGCATGTATCTGTGTGTGTGTGTGTGTGTGTGTGTGTGTGTGTGTAAGTGTGTGAAGGGAGAGGAGAAAAAAACATGTAACAAGAAAGGAATGCATGTCTGAATGAGGAGGATGAGGAAGTAATGAGGAAAAGGGTGGGAGAAACAGAAAAATTAAAGGAGAGTGAGAGAGAGTGAGAGAGAGAGAGAGAGAGAGAGAGAGAGAGAGAGAGAGAGAGAGAGAGAGAGAGAGAGGTGGGGTGGGGCCGTAGGGAGAGAGAGGGAAAGGGAGAAAGGACAAAATTTCCCACTTCCGTACTAAGCCTTTAATTGCTGGTAGTAGACTTGGCATCGCCGCAAAAGGGAAAACCCCGTCTCAGGGCACCGCCAGGATGGACTCGATAGTTTGGGGATACTATAGGACTCCTAAGTCTTGCTCACGCCCAGACCTGCTTAGAGGAGTGCCATTTAAGGAGTAATTGTGTGAGGGATGATTCCTACCTACACTCAGAATGCTACACTTCCCAACATTGAATTCCATCTGCCACTTCCCCGCCCAATCATATAGTCTGTCAAACTCATCCTGGAGAACGGTAGCGTCCCTGTCTGATTAGATTACACTACCGATCTTGGTATCATCTGTGAACTTGCTGACGTCACTACTAATTCCTGTGTCCAAGTCATTGATGTAATTAATAAAAAGCAGAGGACCCAGCACCGACCCTTGTGGGACTCCACTCGTAACACTGCCCCATTCAGATTTTTTACCATTGATTTGCACTCTGCTTCCTACCACTGAGCCACGCCCTGATCCAGTTCAAAACTTTCCCATCTACACCGTGAGCCTGTAATTTTAGTAATAGCCGGTGATGAGGGACTTTGTTGAACGCTTTACTGAAATCTAGATACAATATGTCATAGTTTTCATCTTGGTCAGCCGCCTCGATTACTTTAGTGTAGAAGGACAACAGGTCAAGACCTATCCTTTGTGAACCTATGCTGTGAATCATGAATTAAATTAGGCTTTTCTAGATGGTCCAGAATGCTCCCGGCTATAATTTGTGGCTTTACCGTGTAGCAGCGACGGGCCAAATTTGTGGCTTTACCATGTAACTGTGATGGGCCAAATTTGTGGCTTTACCGTGTAGCAGCGACGGGCCAAATTTGTGGCTTTACTGTGAAGCAGCGATGGGCCAAATTTGTGGCTTTACCGTGTAGCAGCAACGGGCCAAATTTGTGGCTTTACTGTGAAGCAGCGATGGGCCAAATTTGTGGCTTTACCGTGTAGCAGCAACGGGCCAAATTTGTGGCTTTACTGTGAAGCAGCGATGGGCCAAATTTGTGGCTTTACTGTGAAGCAGCGATGGGCCAAATTTGTGGCTTTACCGTGTAGCAGCGACGGGCCAAATTTGTGGCTTTACCGTGAAGCAGCAACGGGCCAAATTTGTGCCATGATTTAAACTCCCCAAAATAGATGATATATAAACTGATCACAAATGCTTTGATATATATATTATGAAATGGTTTGTGTGAGGGTGATTTTTCTCATTTTTCTTGCTTGGAGGGACCATTAAGAAACATGACCCACGCTGCCACCAACACCACCACCGGGTTAAGGTCAACAAAATTGTAATGCCAAAATTTAATTAAGTATGGGAAAGATAGAAATTAGGGAGGATAAGTAGTTTTAAGTATTTTTAAGAATATATAAATTCCATCTCTATCTCTCACATACTTAACTGAATTTTTCTTAACTAAAAATGGTCAAATCATCACTGATCTCCTCTATTATGCATATATATAATCATTTTTGCAATTCCTAACATTATATACTCATTTAAATAATTTTTCACACATATATATAAATACTACTCTTACATATACCCAATACTGTCCAACCCCTTATGCAAGAGTTAACCAGCATCTTCATTCTTTCATCCCTATACTGTCCAAACCCCTTATGCAAGAGTTCACCAGCATCTTCATTCTTTCATCCCTATACTGTCCAAACCCATTATGCAAGAGTTAACCAGCATCTTCATTCTTTCATCCCTGTGCTGTCCAAACCCCTTATGCAAGAGTTAACCAGCATCTTCATTCTTTCATCCCTATACTGTCCAAACCCATTATGCAAGAGTTAACCAGCATCTTCATTCTTTCATCCCTGTGCTGTCCAAACCCATTATGCAAGAGTCAACCAGCATCTCCACTCTTTCATCCCTATACTGTCCAAACCCATTATGCAAGAGTTAACCAGCATCTCCACTCTTTCATCCCTATACTGTCCAAACCCCTTATGCAAGAGTTAACCAGCATCTTCATTCTTTCATCCCTGTGCTGTCCAAACCCATTATGCAAGAGTCAACCAGCATCTCCACTCTTTCATCCCTATACTGTCCAAACCCATTATGCAAGAGTCAACCAGTATCTTCACTCTTTCATCCCTATACTGTCCAAACCCCTTATGCAAGAGTTAACCAGCATCTTCATTCTTTCATCCCTGTGCTGTCCAAACCCATTATGCAAGAGTCAACCAGCATCTCCACTCTTTCATCCCTATACTGTCCAAACCCATTATGCAAGAGTTAACCAGCATCTTCATTCTTTCATCCCTGTGCTGTCCAAACCCATTATGCAAGAGTCAACCAGCATCTCCACTCTTTCATCCCTATACTGTCCAAACCCATTATGCAAGAGTTAACCAGCATCTTCATTCTTTCATCCCTGTGCTGTCCAAACCCATTATGCAAGAGTCAACCAGCATCTCCACTCTTTCATCCCTATACTGTCCAAACCCATTATGCAAGAGTCAACCAGCATCTCCACTCTTTCATCCCTATACTGTCCAAACCCCTTATGCAAGAGTTAACCAGCATCTTCATTCTTTCATCCCTGTGCTGTCCAAACCCATTATGCAAGAGTCAACCAGCATCTCCACTCTTTCATCCCTATACTGTCCAAACCCATTATGCAAGAGTTAACCAGCATCTTCATTCTTTCATCCCTGTGCTGTCCAAACCCATTATGCAAGAGTCAACCAGCATCTCCACTCTTTCATCCCTATACTGTCCAAACCCATTATGCAAGAGTCAACCAGCATCTTCACTCTTTCATCCCTATACTGTCCAAACCCATTATGCAAGAGTTAACCAACATCTTCATTCTTTCATCCCTGTACTGTCCAAACCCATTATGCAAGAGTTAACCAGCATCTTCATTCTTTCATTCCTATACTGTCCAACCCCTTATGCAAGAGTTAACCAGCATCTTCATTCTTTCATTCCTATACTGTCCAACCCCTTATGCAAGAGTTAACCAGCATCTTCATTCTTTCATCCCTATACTGTCCAACCCCTTATGCAAGTTAACCAGCATCTTCATTCTTTCATCCCTTACACTGGTAAACTCTGGGGCACCCTTCCTGTGTCTATATCTCCTCCTGCCTTCGACTTGAATTCTCTCACGAGGAATGACGTATCGAGACGCCTCTCCTCCCAAAATTGACCTCCCTTTCAGCCGCTCATAACTTTTGTCTCTGAAGGAGCAACAATTAACCCAAGAACATCGGCAGACCCTTTTCTGGGCTTTCACGAGTCATGGCTGTGGTACGGTGGACCCTAAAAAGGGCTCGCCATAAAACCCTTGATTCAAGCTAATTGTAGGCGGTTGTGGCATAGAGGAACCCACCATGCATGCCGTGGGTCATTGTGGTGGGTGAGTGATCTTGAGGTGGGCTTTTTTGTCATGGGTGGTGCTGTAAGGTCACGGTAGACTGAATTAGCTATCCATGCAGTAATCACTCGTCAAATTCTTTAAAGTAGACAACAAGCGACTCTCGGCTAGATGCCACGCGTCACAAGACTGTTTATTTTGTGACAAACACCACACAAACAGAATGGAGTTTGAGTAAAAGAAATACTCTTTATGGCTTTATGGTTATGAGAGTACCAGGTGCTCTGAAGTACGTTCCATGGTGTTTTCTTAGTCTCAAAATGCAGTGTAATTTTGCCATTTCTCGGCCACTTCTCAGCTTCCCCACGGCCCAAGCCCACGGGTTAAGCCCTTCCCAGCGGAGGATCTATATAGAGACGTTTGGAAATTGGGACTTTTTGTCGGCGCGTCTGTGTACAGACGTTTGCTCTCATTTGCCCTCATTAGATAGCATCATGGCGCCACTATAAACACTCGCCTGCGCCAGAACGGGCTGGGCCGACACCTCAAAAAAATAGACGATTCCTTACTACTGACAAAATGAACAAAATAAATTATTATTAGGCATCTCAAATCCCCGGACACTTGCCGACATTGCCCCTCAAGGACAGTCACCCTTGTGCCTTGTTGGATATGTGTAATGCCCCGACGAGCTTCTTTTCTAAATCCTTCCTATTTCTCAACACGTCCTCTGCGTGTATCGAAATAACGCGAGAAATTAATCAAGATCAGGGTATTCGCCGGCTGCCTGGGATTGAACCCGCGACCAGCGTGACGGGAGAGCCACTCCTTACCGAGTCGGCCAAAGAGGTACCCCCCTGGCTAAGTGGGTTATGGGAGGCTCGTTCATCAGGCCGTCGCCGCACTACATATGCAACGCACATCAGCTGACACCAGGAATTTTTGCATTTTTCCTAGTTTCTTTTTTTATAGTCTATCATGTCAAGGAGAAAGAGACCTCTTGAGCCGGAGGAAATAACTCCTTTGGTAGCTGAGGATATAGATGCTGATTTTTTGAATGATTTTGATGATCCTGACTCATGTACCATCAGTGGTTACACTCTAAACCTTCATTTGAATGTATCAATATACATATAACTAGTCTAACTTAACCCTTTCATTGCTAAATGCTTGCAGCGGGCGTTAGGCGTGTTTGCTGGGGTTGCTAAACACTCACTGCGACCTCCAGCCGCACTCAAATCTCCCGTGTATGAGAGTGTTCCAACACTAATTCTCACAACACAGGATTGACAAGTGAGTGTTTTCTACTAAACTTGGTGGAAAATCATGTCAGCCCTGCTGCCGGGAAGGGGTTAACGGGCTTTTTCTAAACCTATTTTCTTGTTGCCCTAGAGTGGTTTCTTTAGCTGTAAAAAACAATATCCATTATCCACACAACTATATCAAAATGCTTACCGGTCTCCCCAGCTGAAGAGGTCACGGACAGAGGAGGTCATGTGCGCCTCCCCAAGCCCATGTCCCCCGGCGTCCATCTCCCGGAACACTGCCACACAAACAAACGCTAGCTATGGGTATAAAAAAAGATTACGTGCAAAAAGTTCACACACAAAAATACATCCTAACAAAATAATAGCGCGAAGGCATAACGCCAACGCACACACACACACAATCATACGACAGGCCTGCCATTCACACACAGACGCACACACAAGAGAACCCACTTAACCAAACCGTTGGTGTCGTCGCGATGAGTCCTCTGCATGGTCCGTCCGCGGCATCCTGCAAAAACAGAGAGGCATATTAGAAAAGGGAACATTAAGGGCCGCTTCCACAGTCCATCATGGTCTTTGTAACACTCCCGAACCAAGCTATAGAATCCCATAGTGTTCAAAATAGCGCGGTCTTCGATGACACACTAAATACAAAGAGCTTTTCCTGTATTGTGTCGGCAAATTTGTGGACTTGAATAAAAACAGGATCTCAGCTTACTCATCTCCCTTCTCTTCCCTTTCCTTCATATCATAAACAGAGAGCTTTTCCTGTATAGTCTTGTCAAATTTGTGAACTTGAATATAAACAGGATCTCGGCTCACTCGTCTCATCTCCCTTCTCCTCCCTTTCCTTCGTAGCATAAACACACAAGACCTTTCCTGTATAGTCTCGTCAAATTTGTGAACATGAATATAAACAGGACCTCGGCTCACTTGTCTCCCAATCTCATCTCCCTTCTCCTCCCTTTCCTTCGTAGCATAAACACACAAGACCTTTCCTGTATAGTCTTGTCAAATTTGTGAACTTGAATATAAACAGGATCTCAGCTTACTCATCTCCCTTCTCCTCCCTTTCCTTCGTAGCATAAACACACAAGACCTTTCCTGTATAGTCTTGTCAAATTTGTGAACTTGAATATAAACAGGATCTCGGCTCACTTGTCTCCCAATCTCATCTCCCTTCTCTTCCCTTTCCTTCGTATCATGACAATATAAGACCTTTCCTGTATAGTCTCGTCAAATTTGTGAACATGAATATAAACAGGACCTCGGCTCACTTGTCTCCCAATCTCATCTCCCTTCTCCTCCCTTTCCTTCGTAGCATAAACACACAAGACCTTTCCTGTATAGTCTTGTCAAATTTGTGAACTTGAATATAAACAGGATCTCGGCTCACTTGTCTCCCAATCTCATCTCCCTTCTCTTCCCTTTCCTTCGTATCATGACAATATAAGACCTTTCCTGTATAGTCTTGTCAAATTTGTGAACTTGAATATAAACAGGATCTCGGCTCACTCGTCTCCTAATCTCATCTCCCTTCTCCTCCCTTTCCTTCGTAGCATAAACACACAAGACCTTTCCTGTATAGTCTCGTCAAATTTGTGAACTTGAATATAAACTCCAGACACTGTACAGGAAATTTCGAAGGCTCTGGTATTGGTTTGGGAGCTCACTAACCCATCATGAGGGACTGTGAAACTGGGCCTTAGACACGGATGCAGAATTATAGCCATGCAAAAGGCAAATTACTTATATACAGTACATGAAACTGGCCATCACGGGGAGTTAACTCATGGCAAAATATATTACTAACCCCGGAAATTAAGTGAGACTGAAAATTTAAAGAAGCATTATGTGAGAGAGCACCGTGCAGGGCTTAGTAACAAGGATTTCGGTTAATTTACATTCACGTACGGATTGAGATATCGGCAAGGCTTGAAGCTGCCGATATCTTTACATGGAAGAGGCGCCTGGCTGGGACCGACCATTATACAGGGACAAAGCAAACTAGGACTCACAATTATACAGTGACAAAACAAACTAGGATTGACAATTATACAGTGACAAAACAAACTAGGATTGACAATTATACAGTGACAAAACTAGCTAGGATTGACAATTATACAGTGACAAAACTAACTAGCAAGCAGAGCCAGACACCACAAACACACTGGAAGGAACCTTGAGCGAAAGATAACTTAGACATTAATTAAAAGGAAGGAAGGGATGAAGATAGACAGAGAGGAGGAGGAGGAGGAGGAGAGAGAATAGACGAAGGGAAATTAGATGCAAGATTTGACCACCAGAAGGAACATCACACAAAGGATAACTTAGACATTAATTAAAAGGAAGGAAGGGATGAAGATAGACAGAGAAGAGGAGGAGGAGGAGGAGGAGAGAGAATAGACGAAGGGAAATTAGATGCAAGATTTGACCACCAGAAGGAACATCACACAAAGGATAACTTAGACATTAATTAAAAGGAAGGAAGGGATGAAGATAGCCAGAGGAGAGGAGGAGGAGGAGGAGGAGGAGGAGGAGGAGAGAGAATGGGTCAGAGGAAACAAGGAAATGAAAAGTGTAGGAAGGAAACATTCAATCACTAAATCAAAGGTGTTGGAACTATTGCTTCAAGGGAAAGGGATTGAGTTACTTTATAAGTGTTGCTGTAATATAAAGAACTTTATATCTGTGGTGGTGCCCCGCTCTCCCAACACCAGCTAACCAGTGATGACCTATCCTCCCTAGCACATTGAACAGTATCATCGCCGCTCCTGGGTGTGGGACAAGACACAGGCGCTGAGATAGGCCTTGGTCACGGCAGCTGCTGGGTGTGGGGGAGGGGACACAGGCGCTGAGATAGGCCTTGGTCACGGCAGCTCCTGGGTGTGGGGGAGGGGACACAGGCGCTGAGATAGGCCTTGGTCACGGCAGCTCCTGGGTGTGGGGGACAGGACACAGGCGCTGAGATAGGCCTTGGTCACGGCAGCTCCTGGGTGTGGGGGACAGGACACAGGCGCTGAGATAGGCCTTGGTCACGGCAGCTCCTGGGTGTGGGGGAGGGGACACAGGAGATATAGAAGGCATTTCATATGACACAGCAGCTCATGTTACCTATATATAGAAGGAGAAAAGGAGAGAGAGAAAGAGCTAAGTTATGTGACAGATGGAGGATTCAAAAGGAAGTGAACTCGGGGTATGTCTCTCTCTCTCTCTCTCTCTCTCTCTCTCTCTCTCTCTCTCTCTCTCTCTCTCTCTCTCTCTCTCTCTCTCTCTCTCTCTCTCTCTCTCTCTCTCTCTCTCTCTCTCTCTCTCTCTCTCTCTCTCTCTCTCTCATGCAAAAAATAATTAAAGTTTGAAGTCACCTTAATAAACTGCATTGTGCGATTATAGTCTCTCTCTCTCTCTCTCTCTCTCTCTCTCTCTCTCTCTCTCTCTCTCTCTCTCTCATGCAAAAAATAATTAAAGTTTGAAGTCACCTTAATAAACTGCATTGTGCGATTATAGTCTCTCTCTCTCTCTCTCTCAAATACCTGGCAGCTCAGAAACTTTGTGTGAAGATTTTAATACTTTTTTTGCTAACGTGGGAAAAAACACATACGAAAAGACACAATCTACGCTATTAAACATACAAAACAGTCTCCCAGTGGAAAATGCCATCACGACAGACACCTCGCAGACCACACACACGAAGAAAACGGTACACTCTTTCGCCCCACACCCACAGACACTGACACACTCATCTTAACGATAAAGAGCTTGCACGAAACAAAATCATTTGGATCCGATGGTATTCCTCTTCGTTTCCTCAAGGACTCTCTCCTTCATTACCGCATATTACTTGACTCATATAATAAACACTTCTATTGTTACCGGCATCTTTCCTACACAGTGGAAAAACGCTGTAGTTACCCCCCTATATAAAGCTGGCGACCTGAGTAATGCCGGTAATTATCGCCCAATATCCCTATTACCTATCTTCTCTAAAGTTAAAGAAAAAATAGTTGCAAACCAATTAACTAAATACCTTGAAAATAACAAACACTTGTCCGACACTCAACATGACTTTCGCCCCCACCTCTCAACCAGCACTGCACTCACGGCCGTCACCGATAAACTATACGACAATATGGACACCAAGCAATTATCGCTGCTTACACTTTGTGACCTATCAAAAGCATTTGATAGTGTTAGCCATAAGATTCTCCTCCACAAACTCAAATGTTAAAGTAGACACATTTTGGTTCAAAGACTACTTATCGAACAGAACACAGACAGTACGCCTACAAAACCATCTCTCCACAAAGGCAAACCTACAATATGGCGTTCCACAAGGCTCCATTTTAGGGCCTATATTATTTACACTATGTAAACGATATGCATGAATACTTCGACGACTGCACACTGATACAATATGCAGACGACACACAGTTTCTCCATAGTGGGCCACTGAAGGATATAAATCTACTAGTGAAAAAAGTTGAAACCACTCTAAGCAAAGCCATGGTGTACTTTAATAAAAATGGTCTAATGTTAAACACCCAGAAAACCCAATGTATATTTATAGGAAGCAGACAACTAATATCAAGAATACCTGATAACACAACCATTCTCTTCCAGGATAGTAAGATCGAACCCTCAAACAATGTAAAGAATTTAGGATTGTATATAGACCAATATTTAGTGTTTGATCACCATATAACCGAAATCAGTAAGAAAATCCTAGGAACACTTATGTATGCAAATAGAATAAAACAATGTTTTGATAAACCCACAAGGCAGCTTATGGTAGAGTCACTAGTATTAAGTATACTAAACTATTGTAATACTATATGGGGGACAACTAACAATACGCTGCTAACTAAAGTACAGAAACTACAGAACTTCGCTGCCAAAATCGTAGAAGGGAAGGCCCAGAAATATGATCATGTAACTCCGATAATTAATGAACTCAATTGGCTCAATGTTTCACAACAAATAACTTTTGACACAGCAGTGAATATATATAAACATCTACACGGTCACTACCCTGAATATCTAATGCCTCTCCCCTCTGTAAACAGCATCACCAACAGCACAACACGACAGCAGGGTAATCTGTATGTACCAAGAACACACACAGACACAGGAGCCAGACAACTTTCTGTACACGGGCCTACACTTTGGAACTCCCTGCCAACACATATAAGCACTGCCCACACCTTGCATAAATTCAAATATATTCTGAAAGAGTTCTTACTTAATCGAAACCGAAACAACTGATGAATAACTAATTATTTCATTGCAATAACCTATGTACTTTTTATGTATTTGGATGTAAGAATAACCACTTCTAGTGGTAATAAAATTATTATTATTATTATTATTATTATTATTATTATTATTATTATTATTATTATTATTATTATTATTATTATTATTATTATTATTATTATTATTTCTCTCTCTCTCTCTCTCTCTCTCTCTCTCTCTCTCTCTCTCTCTCTCAAATACCTGGCAGCTCAGAAACTTTGTGTGAAGATTGATACTTTTTTTGCTAACGTGGGAAAAAACACATACGAAAAGACACAATCTACGCTATTAAACATACAAAACAGTCTCCCAGTGGAAAATGCCATACACGACAGACACCTCGCAGACCACACACACGAAGAAAACGGTACACTCTTTCGCCCCACACCCACAGACACTGACACACTCATCTTAACGATAAAGAGCTTGCACGAGACAAAATCATTTGGATCCGATGGTATTCCTCTTCGTTTCCTCAAGGACTCTTCATTACCGCATATTACTTGACTCAAATAATAAACACTTCTATTGTTACCGGCATCTTTCCTACACAGTGGAAAAACGCTGTAGTTACCCCCCTATATAAAGCTGGCGACGTGAGTAATGCCGGTAATTATCGCCCAATATCCCTATTACCTATCTTCTCTAAAGTTAAAGAAAAAATAGTTGCAAACCAATTAACTAAATACCTTGAAAATAACAAACACTTGTCCGACACTCAACATGGCTTTCGCCCCCACCTCTCAACCAGCACTGCACTTACGGCCGTCACCGATAAACTATACGACAATATGGACACCAAGCAATTATCGCTGCTTACACTTTGTGACCTATCAAAAGCATTTGATAGTGTTAGCCATAAGATTCTCCTCCACAAACTCAAATGTTAAAGTAGACACATTTTGGTTCAAAGACTACTTATCGAACAGAACACAGACAGTACGCCTACAAAACCATCTCTCCACAAAGGCAAACCTACAATATGGCGTTCCACAAGGCTCCATTTTAGGGCCTATATTATTTACACTATGTAAACGATATGCATGAATACTTCGACGACTGCACACTGATACAATATGCAGACGACACACAGTTTCTCCATAGTGGGCCACTGAAGGATATAAATCTACTAGTGAAAAAAGTTGAAACCACCCTAAGCAAAGCCATGGTGTACTTTAATAAAAATGGTCTAATGTTAAACACCCAGAAAACCCAATGTATATTTATAGGAAGCAGACAACTAATATCAAGAATACCTGATAACACAACCATTCTCTTCCAGGATAGTAAGATCGAACCTCAAACAATGTAAAGAATTTAGGATTGTAAATAGACCAATATTTAGTGTTTGATCACCATATAACCGAAATCAGTAAGAAAATCCTAGAACACTTATGTATGCAAATAGAATAAAACAATGTTTTGATAAACCCACAAGGCAGCTTATGGTAGAGTCACTAGTATTAAGTATACTAAACTATTGTAATACTATATGGGGGACAACTAACAATACGCTGCTAACTAAAGTACAGAAACTACAGAACTTCGCTGCCAAAATCGTAGAAGGGAAGGCCCAGAAATATGATCATGTAACTCCGATAATTAATGAACTCAATTGGCTCAATGTTTCACAACAAATAACTTTTGACACAGCAGTGAATATATATAAACATCTACACGGTCACTACCCTGAATATCTAATGCCTCTCCCCTCTGTAAACAGCATCACCAACAGCACAACACGACAGCAGGGTAATCTGTATGTACCAAGAACACACACAGACACAGGAGCCAGACAACTTTCTGTACACGGGCCTACACTTTGGAACTCCCTGCCAACACATATAAGCACTGCCCACACCTTGCATAAATTCAAATATATTCTGAAAGAGTTCTTACTTAATCGAAACCGAAACAACTGATGAATAACTAATTATTTCATTGCAATAACCTATGTACTTTTTATGTATTTGGATGTAAGAATAACCACTTCTAGTGGAAATAAAATTATTATTATTATTATTATTATTATTATTATTATTATTATTATTATTATTATTATTATTATTATTATTATTATTATTATTATTTCTCTCTCTCTCTCTCTCTCTCTCTCTCTCTCTCTCTCTCTCTCTCTCTCTCTCTCTCTCTCATGCAAAAAATAATTAAAGTTTGAAGCAGGGTTGGCAATGATTAAATCAAATTGATTTAATCAAATGATTAAATCATTGATTTTTTTACTAAAAAAATCATGATTTTTTTGATTTTTTTGATTTTTTTGATTTTTTTACTAAAAAGTATTCCATAAGTTAAATGATGTGCTCCAAGGATGGTAAAGTAAAACAACCTATTATTCATTTATTCCCTTCATGGTATATACCAGTAAATAAATAAATAAATTAAATAAAAAATAAATAAAATAAAATAAAATAACGAAAAAAAATTAAAGTAATCCTACATTAAGTTTATTCACTCAGAGGCTTTCTGTGATGACCCTAGTTATGGTTTTTGTAAATGAAAACGAGTTTTGCAGCTTTCTCTATCCCTAACCTATTTCTAAGCTTAGAATGAACAAGACCAAATGAAGAAAAAATCCCAGAACTTGAGGCTGTTGTTGTAAATAATTTCCTAACCAAATCAGAAAAATAATTTTTGTCTTCAACAATCTTGCCCAAAGAAAGCCACCATGCAAGTGGTCCAGCATTAAGTGAATGAGCAGAAAACATGTATGGCTGAAATGGAGGAAGTTCTGCCTTATATATCATTATAAGAGAGAGTGCTGAAGGGCAATTTTCATTGATCCAATTCATTCCCATGTTTTCCTCCTCCATAGTTAGTTTTTTTCCCTTGTAAGCTGGATGTAGTATATTTGCTAAATAGTGAACAGGGGTGAGACCGTGAGGGCTAGTTTCATTCGTTTCATGAAATGATCTTCAATGACAGCACTATCACCTGACCGAACTGATTCCTCTGCAAGCTTATTCTGTAAATCTTTCCACACCTCAGTAGCTTCTCCTATGTCACATCTGTCCCTCTGAACTTTATCAAGTGCTATGGCAATGAGCTTCAGAATTTTCAGCATATCTTCTGCAGATCTTTTTATGTATGTGTCCATCACCTTCCTTATAATAACTGGATCCAGTTGGTGTCATTTTTCACCATCACACACAGATACTAATATTGGCCAGTTGTTTAGGTAACCTTCTAAGCAATCAGACAGTGTATTCCACCGTACGTCTTGAGGCACGATGAGGGTTGAACCTCCTGCGGCTTTGTATGCTGCTGAGGCTGTGTGGTTGTTCCGAAAGTATTTAACAATCTTCACAATATGTTCTTTAATGTTACCAATTTCTAAATCTTTTGCTAGCACTGACTGTGACTGACCAACTGGTGGAAAATACATGTACTGTACTGAGCTTAGGGAGTTCTCTTGCTCTAATGTTGCCAACTTGCCATATGTTTTTTACTAGGTAAAATCAGCCTCTTTAGTCTTTACTAACTTGGGATTCAATGTATCATAATAATAACTAAGGTTAGCAACCAAACAGTAACAGAATAAAAGTAGATATTCTTCTGTGGTAATAATATAAAATGCTGTCATGAAAATAACTTCAGGCAACTCTGTCTGTCCTAAACCTGGTCCTGTACCAACTACAAACAAGTATTGAACACGTATGTATCAGGATCCTTGACTGTGCTCACACTTACACGCCCTAAACTCAAACTTAAAGTAACCTATGGAGATTTTCAAATCACTCAGTAGGATATATATATATATATATATATTTATACAGTATATATATATATATATATATATATATATATATATATATTTTTTTTTTTTAATAAAAAAATCAAAAAAATCAAAAAAATCAAATAAATCAAATAAATCAAAAAAATCAATGGTTTTTTGATTTTTTTGATTTTTTTAAAAAAATCAAAAAAATCACCAACCCTGGTTTGAAGTCACCTTAATAAACTGCATTGTGCGATTATAGTCTCTCTCTCTCTCTCTCTCTCTCTCTCTCTCTCTCTCTCTCTCTCTCTCTCTCTCTCTCTCTCTCTCTCTCTCTCTCTCTCTCTCTCTCTCTCTCTCTCTCTCTCTCATGCAAAAAATAATTAAAGTTTGAAGTCACCTTAATAAACTGCCTTGCGCGATTATACTCTCTCTCTCTCTCTCATGCAAAAATAATTAAAGTTTGAAGTCACCTTAATAAACTGCATTGTGCGATTATAGTCTCTCTCTCTCTCTCTCTCTCTCTCTCTCATGGAAAAGTAATTAAAGTTTGAAGTCACCTTAATAAACTGCATTGTGCGATTATACTCTCTCTCTCTCTCTCTCTCTCTCTCTCTCTCTCTCTCTCTCTCTCTCTCTCTCTCTCTCTCTCTCTCTCTCTCTCTCTCTCTCTCTCTCTCTCATGCAAAAAATAATTAAAGTTTGAAGTCACCTTAATAAACTGCATTGTGCGATTATAGTCAGTC